>NC_142312.1:22377878-22529393 GCF_054855325.1 Carica papaya | reverse complement strand
AGAGTAGGGGCATTTGAATTTCAAAATTTGAAAAACCGGGAATTGGGTCAGGCTGCTTCTTCATTCCCCGCACTGAGTTGCCATTGTTTGACGATAGAATCTCGACGAAAGGTTTGCCTCTATCGACTTGAACTGGGATATTGAATCCATGTCTGCATTGAGGACAATGTACCAACATTGAGCACAAGGGAAAGGGGCCGTTTATGGTCTGCTCTAAAGTGTTAAGAGTACACAGCTTTGGGTTTTTTATTTTTGAAGAGATTAGTCATTGGGATCTCAACAAATTCGAATATCAATTTCATCATACGCCACCAACCATCGCCTTGTAGCCTTCAGGAATAAAGTTATGTTTGACCAATCTTCCATTTTCTTCAGATAATACGAGTATTCTACCTCATATGTTCCAACAAAGAGCAATGAACAGCTTTCTAGTATCACCTATAAATTTTTTCCCGCAAGTGGCTCCTCTTTTAAGCCAGTAAAAGTTGCTGAGTGCCTCCACAAGCCATTTCACTTCTTTTTTATTAAGGGCGACGGAGATTCGATTTCCTCTTCCGTTCTCGTTGATTTGTAATCCATCAAGATTTTTTCCCTTACAAACCATGTCAAACGATTTTCACTCGATAACAACGAATTTTCTGATACCCGAGTTTGACATGCCCATGAAAAGAAGAAGGTCGGCCCCACAGGCCGACCAAGTGTTTTTCTGGCTCTTTTGTTGTAGATTTAGGGAAGGTTACCCTTAGGTAAAGGGGAAGGAGGAGAAGTCAAGTGGGAGAGAGAGTTTTAGAGAGAGAGTTTCAGAGAGAAGTCCCTTAGTTAAAAGATCTTGGCAAGTTTCAGGGTTGCCTTTTTGACTGGAGCTTTCTTAAAGTCTTTGGAAACAATATGATTGTTTGATGTCAGAAGATTGGTCAGGTGATTAGGAAAAAAATGACCTACAAGTATATTGACCTGTAGTTTCTATGGTCCAAAGTATGGTGTCGAGAGATTGGTTGTACTAGCTCCAATAAGATCATGAGGCAAATCAATCCTAACTCCTCCTTCATAATCTCAGTAGTCTATTATGGTAGTGTTCTTGATAGGAGTATCAAGCATTTATCTCATCCTGCTATTCGGACTTATGAGAATGAACCAGACATTACTAAGAGGGTTAACGTTAATGTCCTATGCTTATAAACTTGACCTTGCTATTTTCTTAGATTGAATAGATGCTCTAGGAGATTATTTTTATTGGTATAACATATCAGTGAAACCGAAATGAAATTGGTAGGTTCTATTAAGAAGTATTAGCGATATATCTACTAAAACCTTAGAACATTTAGTGGGTCTGTCTGCTAACCAATTTTGTTCCCCGGGGGAAAGGGGGATTAAGAGACAAATATTGAAAGAAAAATAACTTGCCACCTACTATAAGAGTAATTGTTTGAGAATTTGTTGTGGTGGAGACAATTTACTAATAGCGTGACTGATTACTTGGCTCAATTTGAGGAACTGCTGCATAGGTATCAACCTGAAGAACTACTATTAGTAGGTTGATCAATGGGTTAAAGAAATCAAGGGGAAGTCATATATTACTCTTAATTCTTTCGGAAAAGTTTATCAGAAGGCTTTTTTTTTGAAATAAAGTTTGTCAAAATACTCTTGAAATAGAAACTTATTTCTAATGCCCTTTTGTTCATCAAGCTTTTTCCTTTTGGGAGTTTATTCATTCCTAAGTTTCTTCCTCATCACATTTCAAAACCTGTTGTCTGTCAAACATCACATTCTTTCACACCTTGCCCAAATGGTCTTCATAGTGAGTCAAGTGGTTCCTGCACTAAATGATGTTGTTTCCTTGACAGAGTTGACATTACTTCTTGATGTCTCACTGTGCCTTGGTTGGAGAACACAAGTCTAATGATTCACCCTAATTGTTGATCCTATTGGATACTCTGTTAATGAGGATGACTTAGATGATGATCTGCTAATGACGATGACGTAGATAATGAAAGCAGTCTGCCAGTTGTTTAATTGCTCGCGAGTTTCTACTACAAATAAAACTAAAGAATCCCTTGAGGTTGAGGCTGCTACTCTTTATGATCCTATTCCTTTGCCCACCTCAACGTACAAGTATATTAATTCTTTCCTACTCCCATGAGTCTATTACTTCGATGCAGAGAAGAATATATAAATACTATTACTATTTAGTCTGCTAATATTTAACTTAGAGTTATATTCCTAAAGAAGTTAGTTGTTTAATATTATTTTAATTATATTCCTACTGAGCTGCCATTTATATTCTAGATTACTTAACAATTTTTTTCCTTATTTTGTTAAGAATTATGTAGTAAGTCTAGCATTAGATTTTATCTTTTGCTATCACCGTTCTTTTGGGATTAGATTAAAAAAACTATAAATATGTAAGCCTCATGGGTTGTTAAGTAGAAACTCAATTTTAATAAATTCTAGTTTATTCTTCAAAAAGTAATTTTCTTCTTGGTTAATTCTTAGTACTTTTATCTTCATGGTAAATTTTAGTGAAACCGTTGTAGATTCTGCATAATTCAGCTAGCTTGGATTTATCAAGCAAATTTATCTGCGTTTTATCCTGTACATAGCTCCTTTTATCCTTCAAGTGATGCTCCTTTTAAAGTTGGTGAAAATCAAGTTCGAGTTACATCAGAATGGTTGGGAGACCAAATGTGTTCTTCCATCTCCCACGAAAGCCCAAGGAAAACAATCACTCGCATATATGACTTCTTTTGGCTTCTTGTCTGGGTTATAATGGGAATCAATTCATCTTGTTTTGGGAGGATATGTGATTGGGTGATGCACCACTTGCATCTCTTTCCCTGCCTTAGCAGATTATCCACTGAACATGATTCTCCCATAGGCCCTTTTCTCCTCTTATGATAATCATATTTCTTGGAATTTCAACCTTTTTAGAAATTTGGATGAGTTTGGAAGGCTCAATGAGGTTATAATAACAGTGTTATTCTTCAATCCTCTTTTTAGAAAGTGAAAGTTCCTAATGAGGTGAGAGTCTTTTGAGTTTGTGGTCCTTGATGAAACTGATTCCAGTAGTTGGCTTCAAGTGTGCATACCTGTAATGTTCTCTCCTCTCATGCCTTCTACATGTGCTTAGGGCATATGGTCACTTGTTTCTGCATTGTAAAGGTGATTTGGAAGGTTAGGCTGCTTTTGCCCTAAACTTGGAGATTCCACTCTTTGGATAGAGGCTATTTTTGCTGCACTTAGGGTGCTTTGGTTGGAAAGTATTGTAAGAATTGTCAATAGGTGTACTTATTAATGATATTTCGGGTAGGATTGTGTCCTTAACTTTTCTTTGACTAAGTGTACATTTCATCAGGGGACTTCCTCGTTGTCCACCACAAAAGGATTGAGTTGCTATTGGCGCTCTTGTTTTGACTTTCCTTTTCCTTTTGTTTTTTCTTGTGTTGGGTGGGGTTGGGGGGTTGTATGTTTTATCTTTTCTGTAGGATAAGCTCCTCTAGGTTGTACTTCTCAGCTTTGCTTTTCTTATTCTTTTCTATAAAAGAAGGTAATTTTGTGATTGTTCACAGATTGCCAAAATCTTTGGCTTCTTGCCTCATTAACCCAGTGTGCATATTCTTGTTGTACCTGGTCGTGCTTACAAGGGGAATTATCACCTTATTAAGGCATCTTTGAGCCTGTTGCTTTGCTTTCTAATATTATTCCAGGCACTGACGAGCCCAATTAAATGCTGCTGCCTAAAAGTGAGATTGTAACCATATTTGTATGCAAATTTTATTAACACTTTCCATGGCCTTTTCACTAAATTTTTTTTGAATAGAAAATTTTTTCCCTGGTGTGCTTCTGTTTGGATTGACGAATCCTTGCTGCATAACTTGAACCATAGCTATTTTTAGCTTGCGGGTTTCAACTTCTTTTCAAGCAGAGGAGAATGATAAAGAACCACCTCAGATTAAGCATAAGAAATTCTTGGTTAATCTACAAATTTTATTGAAGAGACTTGATTATATGACTTAGCTGATTCGGTTTTGTTTCAAATTTTGGAAACTTTGAATATTTTCCGTATTTTTTTGTTTCCTTTGTTTAGTTGTGAGTAGAATGAAAGAGAGTAGGCTATGTTGGATTGATAACTTTCAGTGATGTTACCCTAGTATGCTCGATTCCCCCTTTTTGTTTACTTAGTTTTTTCTTGCCTGCCTGTGCTTTTTGTTTTCCTTTCCCTGGTATTGCGTCACCTCAATCCATTCTTTCTTCTGTTCTATTCCTGTTGTGGAATGTCTGTCTTAAATTTCCTCTTGTTATACATATCTTTGATAAGTTAGTTTCAAACCCAACTTATCCTACATCAGTCTGTATTCTTCTCTGTTAAAGTTCAGTTGCTGATGATTGCAACAACCTTGTAGCTATATTAACTCCTGATGGCTGTTTAATGTGGTTTTGCAGGTATGATGAGCAATTTGTTGTAGCCTCATTTGATAGTGCTCCTACAGCTGATTCAGAAATCTATGGCAAGTTGGACCAATCTGTTCGTGATGCCCATGAAACACATGTAAGAGAAATATATAGTGAAGCAAAATCTCAGTGCTGTAGGCACATTTAGTCATAGAATTAATGCTGATGGCTTGTTTGTTTATAATTTATGCAAAAGAATCTTTACTAGTTTGTCTAGGCATAGCCTATACCCTTTTATAGGATAGGCATAAGGTTATGAACTTTAACAGGAAAAGTACCCACAAAATGATTTTCACTGAAGGTTTTGTCATAATGTATTCTGGTCAGTGGTTTTTGCTACAAAGATTTCTCCCAATGGATTATCTGAGAAATCAATTGAATTATCAGTCAGAAAATTCTATTTTAATTTGTCTGTAGTCCAGAAAATTCTGTTTCCTGTTTTGGTTTTTTGACAAGAAAAGAATGATTCATTTGTGGAGCAGCTCAAGCATGGTAGCTTGGGTTACCTTCGCTTCTAATGAGGTTAGGAAAACAGTGTCTTTGAGCCAGTGAATTTAAAAAAAAAACATTTCTTCAGCAGATTGTTAATTTCTTGTTCCAGGCCATTATGAAATTTGAAAAAAAAAAAAACCATTTGTTCAGCAGATTGTTAATGTCTTGTTGCAGGCCATTATGAAAAGTTATGTGGCAACAGGATCTGATCCATATAATCCAGAGAAGTTTTTGGCTTACATGGTTCCTTCTGTAGATGAGGTAGATAATCACTTTCCTAATTTCCGAATATTATGTTTCAGCAAGAGAGCTTTAAAGGTGGCCACATTGCCATTTTTTTTCCTTTTTCTTATGGGTGTATTTTAATTTGTCTGCATTGATATTATGGTGACAGCTATCGAAGGACATCTATGATGAAAATGAGGACATTTCGTATTCTTGGCTTCGTGAATACCATTGGGATGTATGTTTTTAGATCTTTGTTGATGGTGGATGGGGTGACACTTAATTGATTGCTGACAATTTCTTTTGGCAACTCAACAGGTAAGGGGTGATGATGCAGATGATCCCACGACATACCTTGTATCATTTGATGATGGAGAAGCCCGCTATGTGGTAACACATTTGAGCAGATTTTACATCTATTTCTACATATATTTGTTATTGAAATTTTCTGCTGATTACTTTTTGGCTTTATACATCATTCTCCTGTTTGCAGCCTCTTCCCACAAAGCTTAATCTAAGAAAAAAGAGGGCCAGAGAGGGGAGGTCTGGTGATGATATAGAACATTTTCCTGCACCTTCAAGAGTGACTGTAAGACGGAGGTCAACTGTTGCTGTAAGAGAGCTTAAAGATTCCGCGGTATTACCATAAAGCCATTTATAACTTATAGATGTGTGGATACAAGAGTAACGAACTAAGTCTTTGTATGCGTCTGACTTTAGAAATGCTTTCAGGTCTACTCAAATGCAAAAGTTGGTCCTTCAAGTTCGAGAATTGGAAGGTTAGATGCTGAAGATGGCCTGGGAACAGCACGGAAGGTTGCACGAGACGAAGACATGGATCAATTTAGTGGAGCCGAAGACGAGTTCTCTGACTGAGTGTTGTCGATGCAAATGCACTTATATCAAAATGATTTCCCAATTTTGGTAGCTTGTGGGACAGTGAAGGACAGAGATCTGTTGATTTAGATGCTGCACTAGAATAAACTGAGATGGTCATATATCTAGAATTCATATGTTCATTCTAGCCTCCCAAATATTTATGTTTCTTAGTTTCATTCAGGGTTGTTAGTTGATATACAGATTTTTCCTTCGATGTCATACAAGAGATGGAAAGGGGAAAGAAAATTGTAAACAAGAGTTTGGACACAAAAAAAAAACAAAAAAGAAAATAGGCAATGGGTATGCTGCTGTTTCTTTTTTTTTTTTCCTTGATTCATTGAGTTTAGAACTTGAGTATTTGAGTTTTTCCATTATTATCCTTTGCATTATTGGATATGTATAATCTCAGGAAAGAAATATTGTAATATTAGATTGAGTAGCAACTAAATTTAGGAAGTCTTTGATATGAACTGCGCAGATTAAGTCTGACAGAGGTTATACCTGAATAGGTGATTAAATGTAGATGATTGGTTAGCAGTGAATGAATTATGCATTTAGTCATTACTGGAATTAAAAGAATGTATTCAGACAGTCAAAATTATTTGCTACGGGGGTTGGAGTAATCACTCTTTTTTGTTTATTTATCTAGCACGTGATTCTAGTTACTTTTCTTTAGTTTTTATTTAACCTTACTGATATTCATATGTATATATATATATATATATATATATATATAATTTCCTAACTCTTTATTTTTGAATATTATTTAAATTTATAAATATAAAATGATAAAATTATTTAGGTCCATTCGAGATATCAATGTATTTTGGAGTGATCCAAAAAGTAACGCATTTAGGTTCTACACTTGACGTCGGCGTGTCATTCTCGAGTCTTGACCCCAGGTACCACTCTTAATGCCGTGCAGTGGACCATTGCCTTCTGCTTTCTGGTGCCAAGTACGATTAGTTTCAATTGAATTTGTTTAAATCTGCATTATATCTTCATATAAAAATATAATGTTGTTATGTAATAAATGAATGAAGTTATAACTCTTTTTTCTTATTCAAAATAATTCGTTAATTTATCATAAAAATTAAAATATTACACTATACTACGTAGGAAAGGCAATAAGCTGCCCTCATGGAGACCTTTGCAAAATTTATACCAATCCAATATTGTAAATAGAAAATTTGAACCTATCCCGAATTGGGAGTGGATTCACCAATCCAATCCATTTTTGATCCCATTGGATTTTAAATTAAATTCGATCATATTTGACTTAGATGGAAGGATGTGGGGAGACAATGTGTATTAATTATAGCATATTACTAGACTTCTTACAACCAGTATTCTGTCCAACGAAACAATAGTGTAGTTTAGATCTACTTTAGATTTCACTTTACTTTCCTTATGATGGTTAGCTAATTAAATCAGAGTTCGTTAAAACTCTTAGCTTGTTTGAGAATTTCATTTTGAGCGTTGATTGCTATGCATAAATGTCACTTTTATTGCTTAGATTGAATGCATATTTGGATCACTTACTGCCTAAGTTAATGGATTTTGTTAAATTTTGATGTAGGTGGGAAGATAGGATTCAATATCCGAAAAACAGTATAGCAGGGCTAATTTCTGTACCAGATAGTTTGTCCATTGTTAAGCCTTGGGCAAACCTTATACCCAGAATCAGTAGCTGACGTTAGATTGTGCACAGGCAAGCTTTGGGCAAGGTTTGCACCCTAGGTGTGGCATCATATACAAAATTTTCAGATTATGCCAAAACGAAAAGAAATAAGAGAAAACAAGAAACCAATTAAAAAGGACACTTTCAAAAATAGAAATGAGGTCGAAATCAAGGTAAGAAAAACCCTACTTGCAGACAACCTCACTCTTCAAATAGAAGAAGAGAAAGAGAGTCGCAGGTGGCGCTGATTGAAAAGAAGAAGATCATATTTTCTCTCTATTTTTCTGTATTTTTCATTGTTTATCCTAAAAATAATTTCTCAGTCAAGTATTTAATTGAAGTTTTAATAAAAGGGCTTGATTTACTTTTATTCTTCTTTATTTTTAATATTTATATATTCTTTTGTGTTGAAGAATATAGATGTTTGTTATTCGTCACAATAGGATTTATTGTGCGTTTAGTGTAATAGCATATCGTTATTCAGTATTCCTTGATCCCTAATTATTTAGGATATTTCCATAATTAGTAGTAAATTAATGTTCATACTAAGAAGATATATAATCTAATTTAAATAAACTGCATAGTTGAGTTCATTGTGGGTCTTTCTACTTCGTAATGTTATTAGTAAATTAAATTTTAGGAGCGTTTTCGGGGTTGTTCATTAGTAAAGGTTAATCAGCGAGCGTCTGTTGGTAATTTAGGATTAAAGAAAGATTAGCTCTTAGGAGCGTCTATAATAGATAGAACCGGTTTATTGAGAATTAGTAAGAATTATTTTTGTATCAATAATCAATATTACATATTAAAACATATATTATTTAATTAATTTTTATTTGCTGTTTGTTTTAATCCATTGGTTGTTCAATTTCAACTCAAAGCAAAACCCCCATTCTTTTACTTTTATTTATTTGCTGGCCGTAAAAGAATGTTAGCATTCAATTCCCTATGAATTTGACCTTATTCACTTTTACTATAATATTATTTTCTTATTTGAATAGGAAAATTATTTTTAGTTAATTTGACACCCATCATTGATATATATATATATTTAGGAAGGAAAAAGTATTGACGTAAACTTAACTTTCTTTATCAAGTTCTATTCAAAATATAAAAGGGGTTTATATAGCAAAAAAATACGTGCATATGGTAAACCATGCATAAATGCATTTTCTTGAACTTTAAAATTCATTTACTTATCCAAATATATGTGCATCTTAAAATTCATGTACTTATCTAAATATACATGCACCTCAACATAAATGTGTACTAAAAGAGGTTTCAATACATTAAAATTATGCCTTAAGAGTTTTCTTAGGTAAGCCCAATTTAGCTTTTAATTCCTCAAATCTCCCTTTTCTCAATGACTTAGATAATATGTTAGCAAGTTGATCATTTAAATAGTAGTGAATCCAACTAATATTGCCTTCTTTTTCCGCTTGTCTTATAACATAATATTTTACTTAAATATTCGGCCATGTTTGATAGGATTCTTTGTCATACATAAAGCCGATTGATTATCAACCTTGATTATGTTTGGTTTGGCTTGAGGTTGTAGTAAATCTTCCATGACCTTCCTTAAGCATAAAGCTTAAATAGTTGCAACAGTAGTAGTTATGTATTTTGCTTCTATTGTTGATTGTGCAACTACCTCTTGTTTCATAAACATTCATAAAAATACATTTGAATCAATAGTAAAAACATATCCACTTGTGCTTATGAAATCGTCAGGGAATCCTGCCCAATTATTGTCTGAAAAACCTTTAAGAATTTCATGATTTGCTTGCATATTGATGATTTCGTAATCAAAAGTTCCTTTAACATATCTCAGGACCCTTTTTACAACAAGAAGATGCTTCTGACCTAGATCTTGTTGGAAAGAAATTGAAGATAAAAATTTTTTACTGATTCAAAAGTATAAAATTTAAGATAACTAGAGATATATATTGAAAAAAGAACATATATTATATTCAATTTAAATGAGATACTATTACGGAACAATACATAGCTTATATATAGGCATAAAAAATCCCCTATTAATTTCTCTATTGGTAACCACCCATTTATTTTATTTAATTACTATTAAATTATGTTACTTAATTTTTTTATATTGCAAATTTATGATTTTTTGTAATTAATAATTTAATTAAATTAATGCTAACAATCTTTCCCTTTAATATATTTTCTTTAATACATTGATTAGATTCCGATTGTATATAAACTTTTCTTTGGTCAATAAGTTTGTGAAGATATCTGTTACTTGTTCAACCTTTTCCTTCAACTTAAATATCTTTATTATTTCGAAATTTAATTGTAATTTTTTATATCTCATCAACTTCTTTAAATGTTGTCTTCGAGTTTGACATACGATTGGAGCAGCCAATATCTGTAACTTCATCACTATTAGGATAAACCATAAACAACATATTTTTTTTATTAGTTATCTTCGCAGAATTAACTTGTTTATCTTTATACCAGCAATTTGCTTTAACATGTCCGTACTTCTTACACTAATAACATTAGACTCCACTCTTGTTGCTTCTTTGTTCATTAGTGAAGTGTCTTTACTGAAAACTTTTGCCTATTCTTCTACAACGGTTCTTTATACACCTATTTTGACCTCTTCCTGCAACTTGTCAAATTCTATTGAATTGGATGCCTCCCCCTTCACTTGAACTGCTTTCTCTGTTCGTAATGTCACTTTTGAAGCATAGTTTATTTGTAAAAGAAAATTTATGGACTTTTCCATGTTAATTTTGGCTAGTAAATGATTGCTTTTCTTCGATAAAAAATTTTGCAACCTCCATCTTCAAAATGAACTGCATAACCATTTTATAAAAAAGTTGTCCGATACTCAGCAGATTTTGCTTCAGATCTGGGACTAATAGCACATCTTGAATAAATTTAAACCCCATCTTAATTTGCATAACAATACTACCCTTGCCTTTCGCTTGAACTAAATCACCATTTCCCATACGTACTTGGGTCTCATACGACGAATCTAGATTTTTGAACAATTTTTGGTTACTTATCATGTAATTTTTGCAACCACTATCTAGATACCAAATATTATTATTTCCTTCTGTTACAATATGGTATGTAAAAAAAAAATGTTTTTTGTATTCTCTATATCTTCTACGAAATTTGCAAAATCACGAATTTGACTTTTGCAGTATTTTACAATATGGCCGCTTTGCTTGCATTTGTTGCAACGTATCTTCTTCCAACATCTCAACGTACTGTGATTTGATTTTGTAATATATCACACCATATATTTGGACTCGAACCTGCTTCTCTCTCAATTTAATTTTGTTGCGTCTCCATATCCTGTTCACTTTTTCTCTGCGAATTTCTTTGATTCGTCAAAGAATTTTGAGTTCTAAAACTTGTACAAAAAGCAATTTCAATAGAGTTGCTCTCATTCTATAATTTTTTTACCTCGTGTGATTCCAACGTACTCATTAATTATTGAATTGTAAGAGTAGACAAATCTTTTGACTCTTTAAATGTTGCAACAATATATTTATATTTTTCAGATAAGTTAATTAAAATGTTTTCTACTACCTTTTGATATGCAATTTCTTCACCAAATTCCGCATCTGGTTCACAATCTCGATCATCTTTGAGAAATACTCCTTTATTTTTTTCGGATTCATTCATTTGTAAATTTTGAAATTGTCTGCACAAGGTCTGAAACTTTACAGCTATCACATTTGCAGATCCCTAAAACTCTTCTTGCAATATATCCCACGCCTCTTTCGATCTACTTGCACCAATTATCTGAGAGAACAAACTCTCTACAACACCTTATTGTGTGAGAAACAAGGCTCTGACATCCTTTATATGATCTTCCTCTAACTTCTTTGGTTTTGCAGGTGTTAGTTGATGTCCAACAACAAAGCGAAAATAACCATTCTCACCTATATCCCACAACCCTTGTGATTGTAGCAACATTCGCGTTTTTATCTTCCATACATCATAATTTCTACCAAAAAATATGGGAACTATTGTTTGCGCCATATTTGCGCCAACATCTGAAGCCGTCAATTCAAAATTCTTCTTTTTCATGAACGTAAATTCACTACTTCGCTAACACCCGTCTTTGAATCATGTTCTGATACCAGTTGTTAGAAATAAATTGAAGGTAAGAGATTTTTACTCATGCAAATAAATAAAATTTAAGATAATTAGTGAGATATATTGAAAAGAGAAAATACATTTATATTCAATTTGAATGGGATGCTATTATAGAACAATATATAGGCTATATATAAGCAGTAAAAATCCCCTATTAATTTTTTTATTGGTAAACACCCATTTATTTTATTTAATTACTATTAAATTCTATTATTTAATTTTTTTCCTAATAGCTAATTTGTAATTTTTTGTAACTGATAATTTAATAAAATAAACTAATGCTAACATATCTTGCATGAATCTCCATAAAACTCTTGTTGCAAACAGTAAATCAGGTCTTATAATTGTGAGATAAGGTACTCCCATAAAGCTTTTATTACAACTTTGAATCAACACTTTTACCTTTGCCTTCTTTTGAAAACTTTTGATTTGGAACTAATAAAGTATTGATTTATTACTTTTCATTTTAAACTTCTTTCCTTGACATATTTCCTAAACAAAATTACCAGATGAGGTCATAAGTCCCAAATCTAACATTTCAAACATGACTTGCATTTCATGTTTGAAATCTGCAACAAGTTTCTCACAGTTTTCTATGATCAGCAAATCATTTACATGGATAAAAGCAACAATAAATTTTTCAGTTTTTGCAAATATATAAAGTAGGCTCATTTTCACTTTTGACAAAGTCACAATTGCTAGATGGGTATTTACCTTACCTTGCTGTACCATGCTCATGGGATCTGCTTAAGGCCAAATAAAGCAGTATGAAACACATCTACATAATCCTTATTGAACTCAACTGAGAACCCCTCAGGTTACTCATCATACAATTCTTCTTGCAATTTTTCATTTAGAATTACAGACTTTAAATCAAGATGAAATACTTGCCATCCTTCTTGAGCTGCAAGTGCCCATAATAGTCTTTTAACTTTATACTTCAACAAATGTGCAAAGGTATCTCTAAAATCCACATGAAATTACTTAAAATACCCTTTGACTACCAGCCTTACTTTATGAATATGAATGGTTCCATTAGGATTTATTTTGGTCATGAGAACCCACTTTACACCAATGAGATTTTTTGAGTTTGATTTTTTTTTTTATCAAACTTCAGGTGCCATTATTTTCGTCCATAGAAATCTCCCATAGATAACATGCTTCCATTCTTTATATTTGGCTACCTCTTCATAAGATGAAGGTTCAAGCTTTATGAAGTTCCATTTTTCATAGATTTCAAACAAGTATTTTATCTTCAGCACATGTACTTGTTGAGGTGTCTGCAAGTGCACCAATATTCTCTTCTGATGGAGTGTCAAGATCGTCTAAGTTTTATATCTGCTTCAAATCTCCTCCTTCATCTCTTTCAATATCTTTTTGCTCACAATTCCAATGAGCATATTCATTAACTTTAACATATTTACTGACTTGAACCTGACTTGATTTCAGGTTATATATCCTATAACCTTTTGAGGTTGTTGTATAACCTAGAAAAATCCTTGGTTATGCCTGTCGATTAGGCTTGATTCTCTTTGCTACAGCACATGCACATAACATGGAAAAAAAAATCTTTAAGTGTTTCATTGAATGTTTCATAGCTAACCAAGCTTCTATTGGAGTTTTGCGTTCAACTGCTTTAGTTGGTAATCTATTTAATAAGTAACTGAAGTATGCAAAGCTTCTGCTCATTATTCTTGAGGCAAGGGTTTGTCATTCATCAAACACCTTTGACATAATTCTAGGTGGCTCAAGTTTACTTTTAACGATGCAATCCCACATCAAAGAGGAATCCTCTAGAAATCCAAATTCCAGTAGCACAGTTAGCCGCGAGTCTATAACCGCACGGGAAGAAGGGCATGTTGCGCACACAACACGCAAGCGCAAATGCATAGAAGCTTGTACGCACGCTGCACAACACACACAGACCAGCATGGGCAAGAAAAAAGAGATTCTCGCAAAGCCAAGTAACGTAAGCTAGTAGCTTGGCACGCATGCATGGGCATGCACATGCGCAAGAAGGAGCATTGGCACATATAGGGATTTGTCTCGCATGAAGAAGCACAGGGGGCATGTAGGAAAACAGAATCCACACATGGAATAGCGAGGCGTGCATGGAAAGGCCAACTGTGCGTGGACAAGAATTGTAGCATGCCTGTTTATGTGAGCTGAGCCGTTCACGCACTGAAGAGGTGCACTTGTGCAAGCGCCACACGTCACACACGAAGAGCGCAGGGGGCGCACATGCACGAGCCAAATCGTGTGCATGCACCAAAAAGGTCGCACACGCCTGCAGGTTATGCCATGAGGAAACCTTTCGCGTATATGAGGCATGCGGATGGGGAAGTTGCTGCCAAGAAGGACTCTGCTTCTCCTTTTTCTCAATGTGATTTAATCCAAATTCACACTGATAATTCCAGCCTTATTTTATTAATATTTTATTGTAATTCTATCCCTTAATAATATTTATTAGTATTTTAGATTTAGAGATTAGGATAAGGTTAGTATTTTATTATTTATCAATCTTTGTATTTAGTTAGAAGTATTCATGTGAAAGCTCATATAAAAACCTCACCGTTAGGCTGTAAGACACAGCTTTTACAATTCGGAATAAAATTTTAACTTTGTTGCTTAATTAGCTTTCGTTAATTTGGAGTGTTCTTCAAGTGTCTTCGAGTTAGAGAGTTTCAGACCGCCTTCTTGTGGCAGGGACTTATGATCAACTTATTGGATAAGTCGTGACGTCTTTTTTTATTCTTTTTATTTTTCAATTACTTAAATAAACTTTCAATACATTGACTGTGATTCCAGTAGGTAGGATTAAATTTAGATAATTAAGTTATTGAATTGTTGAATATAGTGGATTCATGATCGAAATATTTTTGATATGTAGAGTCTTCCTACTCCACCCTGCATCAACCTTCCCACCTCAACCACTAATTTGTTTTTTCTCTTTAAAATACCATTTTATTTAAGTGAATATCTCAAAGTTATTTAGTATGCAATACCTCGATCGTCACAAAACTTTTAAAATTCTTGAGAAGAATATTCATTGCCATTGTCTAACCTATAGTCTTTAATCTACATCTACTTTGCCATTATCTAACCTATAGTCTTTAATCTACATCTACTTTGCACTTTTACTATATTCTTGAATCTTTTAAAAATATCAATAACTTGTGTTTTGCCCCTCAGGAAATAAATCTAAGTCATTCTTGTATAGTTATCAATGAAGAACATAAAATATTTATTTTTGTTAAAAGATTCAATGCTCATGGGACCACATACATCTCTCTGAACAAGCTACAAATTTTTTTTTTTGCTCACCAAGTTGACGTTGATCATAATGGTTACCTATGAGACTTTCCCAAAGCACAAATGCCATGTATAAGATTTTCTTTTATTAAGATTTATAACTCTCTCAACAAGCCTTGAAGTTGCATTTCCTTCAAAGAAAAAAATATTAAAGTGGTCATATCTTCTAGGCCACAATAATAAAACCTCCTATAAAAAGCACTATCACTTGTGGAATTCCAATTCAAAGTGAAAGATCTATCAATTATAAGAACATGTGCAACCAGATGTTGGTTTTAGTCATATATACTGCAACTTTGATATTTAAATGTTAAAGAATAGTCATTTAAAATCAATTGAGCAACAATTTGCAAGTTCTGAATTACACTAGGTATATAAAGCATATTATGAATATACTTGGTACCTTGCTTGGAGTGAACAAAAACTTACCCTCTTCCTAGTGCTTATACCATTTGACCATTTCCAAGCCTAACTTTACTGTTCCAGGACCTACATCGAGGTATTGATTGTGATTATTAAATATTTTAGAACATAATATGATACGATGAGATAGAATATAATATAAATAAAGACATAGTGTGACATCTCGATACCTGGTGGGGTAAAGGTGGTTGATAACAGAACATATATAAGTGCATGAAAATATACATGTTCAGCAGAAATAAAATCCGTTACAAAATATTTAATGTTCCAAATACATCCGATATGAAAAAGATGGCTAACAAAATACACATATACAACATGGTATTGAGCCACTTATTTCATTACAAAATCATGATTCATCAGAGTGCGGACATAAAAATGCACTCAAATTCTCCTACAGGTCCGTGAATGGATCCAAACAAGCTTTGAGGGGCAACTCAACAAATGAATCTTCACGTTTCTTTTCATCTAAGGGAGACATGGATTGAGATGAGTTCTAATAAACTCAAGAAGGAAATAGAATTTAAACTATACTACCAAGGTTTCAAAAGTTAATTAATTTTAAAACATACCATCATGAACTTACCATTGGAAATGACTGTAGCAGGATCAATTAAAATATATTTGAAAATATTGGTTTTCTATAAAATAGTTACCCATTTTCAAATGGGTAACTATTTTCTAGAAAACCAATATTTTCAAATATATTTTAATTGATCCTGCTACAGTCATTTAGTAACAAAGAAATAGTGAGAAACATATGTAAAAAGAAAATGAACCAAAAATAACAAAGCAAAACAAGAGGAAGCAGTACAAAACATACATAGTTCAATAAACTAGCCTTACATAGCATGACAGAACGATGAGAACCATACAGAAGACATTCATTAATCATGCATGGATAAACAAACAACAATTTTTAAATAGATAGTTAAACATTGACAATCATGCATGGATAACAATCATCAATCTTAAATAGATAGTTAGATAGTTTTGATTAATTTGCGAATTTTACAGACCTTTGTGCGAAGCCATTCTAACTTATACAAGCTGAGAGCAGAAGAGATCCCCAGCTACCACTGTGAATGGACAAACAATTCAATTTCTATATCAAATAAATCAAAAGGAAAACTAATGATCACGGTCGTATTTCGCCACTGTGGCCCCTACAATCAATCACGATCCACTCTCGTAAGAGAGAACGCCAATACCATTCACAGGGAGTAGTCCATCAACAGCTGATTTAGTCATATTCAAAAATCCCTCAGTGATATTGGTGAAATGAATTTTTAAACTTTCATTTTTTCTTTACTATTCTAGAATCACAGATAATTTTATAAGTAAAACCCAGTCGGGGGCCAACAACCTATCTTGGCCTACTAAGGCCTTCACACCCGGATATTACTGTCGGGTTACCTTCTCAAGTCGAGACCCAAATAGAATGACCCTCTTTGCCATCACCCCAAGACAAGACAGAGAGTTAAATCTGCACATACATATGTACTGTTTAATCAATCATTTTTGTAACTTGATTTAAGCATGTATTTTCACTTTAGAAAAGATCAAAGACATATATATGAAACTCATCAAATGTTCGATAATTTATGATTGTGATCAATATTCATTTACATGCATTAAATCGTAGATGGATTTTATATGAAGAAAATCAAGCTTTCGGTCTCCCTCAGTCATCTCTCAATTTTTTCTCTAATTTTTCTTAGGAAGTGAGAAGAAGAAATTTGTGAAGAGGAAGGAAGGGAAGAGGCTTTAAATAGCCTTCCTGAATGCATGTGATTGACCAAATGGTCGATTAGAGACCCCCCACATGGCTAGCATACATGCCATATGGTAAGCCATGCATGCCCGGCAGCGAGCTGACAGGATGGATAGGATAACCCATTTGTCAAGGGTCATACAAGGTCGGCTTTGCATGCAGTTGCACGTTTTAGATGGGTAGCATGCGCACCAAGGCTTGATGCGATAGCTTGTGTAGGCTCACAAGCATGCATGGACATGACCATCCGCGATGGGACATCCCCGCTGCGCGACAGGCATGCAGGTGTGAGTCCTTTTCCTCAATTTTTTCTTTTTTATTTTATTTTTTAAAAAATCTTCAAATTAATTTGGACAAAAATAAAATTTAAAATAATTATAAAATTATGTATAACACAATTTAAATGTTGATTAAAATATAAACACAATAAATTATTCAAAATTGAAAAATTTTAAAACACGATATCGAATATAAAGGTTCTGGAGTGTTACATCTTCTCCACCTTACAAAACTTTGGTCCTCCAAATTTGAAACTTTAAAATAACTCGGGATACTTATCTCATATTTCATCTTCAAGTTCCTATGTAGCCTCATTTGGAGAGTGGTGCTGCCATAATACCTTAACAATTAGAATGCTCATACTTCTCATAACCTTCTCCTCTTGATCAAGGATATCGATAGGATATTTCGCATAAGCCATGTCCAAACGGACTAGGGTTTGCTGATGCGGGATGGTGTGAGAAGGATCGTGGTGGTACCTTCTGAGCATGGAGACATGGAAAACATAATGTAAGTGAGATAATTTAGGGGGTAAAGCAATACAGTAAGCCACAGAGCTTACACGTTCCAAAATCTCAAAAGGTCTTACAAAACGAGGACTTAACTTCTCTCTTTTCTCATACCGTATTTTTTCCTTGTATGAAAAAATTTTGAAAAAAATATGGTCATCTACAGCAAATTCCAAATCCTTCCTTCGGTTGTCGGTGTAACTCTTCTATTGAATTTGAATGGTAATGAGATTCCTACAGATGGTGATAACCTTGTCAATTGTCTTTTGAATATAATCCATTTCTGGCAGACACTTATTTCTAACTTCATTCCAACAAGTAGGGGATCTGCAAGGTCTGCCATAAAGTGCTTTATATGAAGTCATACCAATACTGAAATGATAGTTGTTGTTGCAAGCAAACTCAGGTAGAGAGAGATGCTGGTCCCAACTACCACCAAAATCCAGTGCATAGACATGCAACATAGCCTTTAATGTCTAAATAGTTCGTTCAGATTGTCTATCATTTGTGAATGGTAAGTAGTGCTGAACTAAAGACTGAAACCAAAAGCTTATTAAAAACTTTCCCAAAAATGAGAAGTAAAACGAAGATCCCTATCGGACACTATGGAGGCTGAGACACCTTGAAGCCTGACAATCTCCTCAACAAATAACCTAGCCAACTTGCTAATTAAATTAATAGTATTGACTGTAAGGAAATGAGCGAATTTGGTCAATCTATCCACAATGAACTGAATAACATTATGATATAAACTAGTTATTGGTAAACCCGTGATAAAGTCCAAAGTCACATGCTCTCATTTCTACTCTAGGATGGAGAAACACTACAAAAATCAATAGGTCTCTGATGTTCTACCTTAACCTATTGGCAAGTGAGACATTAGGAGACAAATTCAATATTATCCTTTTTCATACTAGGCCACCAGAAATGACGTCTCAAATCTTGATACATTTTCATACTTCCTAGATGGATATAAAATTTAGATGCATGGGTTTCCTTCAGAATATCTAACTTGAGCTCGGGGTCAGTAGGTACCCATATTCGATCTCAGAACCTAGAAAGTTTATCGTTGGTTATTCTACAGTCACAAGGTTCCTTTGATGCAAACTTGTCTATGTATCTTAAAAGTTCAAGATATGTAGATTAGGCTTATCAAATTCTTTGGAGAGTGTGGGTTGGATCCGAATTTTGGTAAAGTACGCACCTTCACTATGATGGTTCATCAGAGACCTTGAATTGTCTCAAGCATCCTTCAGTTATAAACCATCAATTGGGCCAACATAGCTGAGTCCTTTCAGCTAAGGGCATCTCCGACTACATTACTTCTACCCATGTAGTATAGGATCTTGCAGTCGTAATCTTTTAAGAGGTCTATCCAACGTTTCTGTCACATGTTCAACTCTTTCTAGGAGAATAAGTACTTTAAACTTTTACGATCAGTACAGATTTTAAAAGTATGACTGTACATATAATGACAACTTATCTCAAGGGTAAAACCTATGGCAACAAGCTCAACATCTTAAGTGGGGTAGTTCTATTCATGCGACTTTAGTTTTCTAGAACCATAAGTTACTACTGGATCATACTGCTGAACATGCATCCCAAATCAAAATGAGATGCATCACAGTATATTTGAAATCAACCAGTATTGTTAGGAAGAATCAATACTAGAGCAGTAGTAAGTCGACGCTTGAGTTCGACAAAACTTTCTTCACATCTGAGGTCCCAATTGAAAATAAATTTTTTTCTAGTGAGGCAAGTTAAGAGAGTGCAAGCTTCAATGAAACGATGATAATATCCCACTAGTCCCAAAAAGTTACGAACTTCAGTGACATTAGTTAGTTGACTCTAATTAATTACAATCTCGACTTTTGAGGGGTCCACAGAAACTCTATCACTAGAAACCATATGACCAAGGAAAAAGTTCTAATCCAACCAAAATGAGCAGTTACTTAACTTAGCATAGCGTTGATGCTTTCTAAGAGCACTCAAGACTTGAGTTAGGTAGACAACATGCTCGTGATGGTCCTTAGAATACATTAAGATGTCATCAATGAAAATGATAACATACTAATCTAGTGTAGACTTAAAAATTTAGTTCATAAGGTTCATAAATACCACAGAAGCATTAGTTAACCCGAAGGGAATGACCCTAAATTCAAAATGGTCATACCTATAGCGGAACACTGTTTTGGAAATGTCTTCGACTTTAACCCTCAACTGGTGATAGCCTGACCTCACATCAATCTTAAAAAAGATTGATGTACCCTGTAGTTGGTCAAACAGGTCGTCAATACGAGGCAATGATACTTGTTCTTGATTGTCACCTAGTTAAGTTCCCTATAGTCAATACACAATCTGAGGGTTAGATATTTCTTTTTTAGGAAATAAAATTAAAGCACCCCAAGGAGAAAGACTTGGTCTAATAAAGTTATTTTCCCTCAGTGTTGTAATCTGACATCCTAACTTTAGAAGTTTCGTTCAGCCTAGTTGATAAACAACCTTCTAGATGGGCTGTCCTTGGAACTAAGTCAATGGAGAACTTGATCTCTTGCTTGGGTGACGAGCCTGATAGCTTTGCAGGAGAAATGTCTGGGACGTCATAGACAATAAGGATTATCTATACTGACTGCTTAGAATCCACGTGCCTATGCATCACAGAGGTTAGGAAAAAACATGCAATCTTAATCTTAAAAATCTTTTTCATGCATGTAATATTAAACGCATTAAAATTTTAAATATTCAAAACATAATTTAAAAACATTCATTCACAAGACAAAGTCTCCCATTGTCCTAGGATTGTTTTTTTTAGGAGAACAAAGTGTTATAATCTTGTCACAACAATCAATAATGGCATGATAGGTCTCTAATCAATCCAGACCCAAAATCACATCAAACCTAAAAAAATATAAAAGTATGATATCTCTAGTCAATTCCTTACCTAAAACCTTCACCTTATAGTCCTTATATACAACATGGACTTCTAGGAATCCCCTAAAAGGTGTTTCTACAACTAAAATTTGTCTTAAGAGTTTAGGTTTAATTATTAGATTTTTAGAAAACTCACATGACATAAAAGAGTGGGTGACATCAGTATCAATTAAAGCACGGATAGTAAAATTATGAACATAAAACATACTCTAAATAATAATCGATGTCATCATAACACTAGGCTCGTCAAGGTGGAAGACCCTTCCTTGGGCGCCAAGTCTAGCAACATCCCTCGGCTTCTGAGGAAAGTCTATTATGTAATGTTGTGTACTCCCGCACTTGTAGCAGACGTTGTTTAGTCAGGTCCATGGCTAATTACCATGGTTTTGCCCGCAAAGTTGGCATATTTGGGCAGGCTAAGTAGGATTATCAGGAAGTGGAGGTGGAGTAGCAACTACGGCATGTGCTATTCTGGGTTGCTTGTCAGTACGATCTTGGCCAATCAGCTTCCTTTTCTATTGTTATTGTGCTTGGACATTATTAATGTGCCAATAACGGGTAGTGAAGAGTTTCTCGACCAACTAGGAATGTTCAAGGACCTTTACATAAGTGTTTGGCTTTATCTTAGCTACTGGATCAAAGATGTTCGCCCTAAGATCCTTAAGAAATTTTTGGACCTTTTTGCCTTCCGTGGTTACAATCTCTAGGGTAAATCAGGACAACTAGATAAAATTGACGACATACTAGCTTACCGTCATGTTTCCTTGACGTAGGTCTTGAAATTCTTCGTCTTTCTTTTCCTGGACATAAACTAGGAAGAAACTCTTAAGAGAGGCATCCATGAACTGATCCCAAGTAGTTGGAGAAAATAAGGCATCCTTTTTAATATATCACCAATATTCGGCCTCCCCGATGAACATAAAGGCTGTAAGGGAAACTTTTTGCTCTTCAGTGAGTTCAAGGATGGAGAAGAGTTTCTCTATCTGCCTTATCCACACTTCGGTGACCATTGGGTTAGGTCCACCATCGAAATGAGGAGGGTTTAGTCTCCTAAATTCTGAGATATTATGTGAGATAGTACAATCAACGAGACAATGGTCATTTAGAGGAGGCGGCTGACCGACATTATGGGTAAGGTTGGGCCCACAGCGATGACCAAACCCTGAATTGTTTGAAATAATTCGGTAAACTCTGCCCGAATTGGATCATCCTAGGCATCTAGTCTTTCTATGGAAGGTCTCTCCCGAGTCATACTTGCCTACGAAAGGGAGACAAAAGTTTATAAATAAAGTTGTTTGCTTGGCTGCAAAGATTATTTCTAGCTCTATGAAATTTTCTAGTTTTCTAAACCTAAACTCTAGACCTTAGTGTAAGGGATGTCCGAGAATCATACTATAATACCAACTGTGACATCCCGATACCAGGTGGGCTAAAGGTGTCTAATAACATAACAGATATAAGTGCATGATATGTGTTCAACAAAAGAAAAATCATCCCTTGCAAAATATTTGATGTTCTAAATACACCCAAGGCAAAGAAGATGAGTGACAAAATACACATATACAAAATGGTATTAAGCCACTTCTTTCATTACAAAATCATAATTCATCAAAATGCAGACACACAAATGCACTCAAATTCCTCAACAAGTCCGTGAACGGATCCTAACAAGCTTCAAGGGGCAACTCAGCAAGTGAATCTTCACTTTCCTCTTCATCTAAGGGAGACATGGATTGGGGTTAGTTTTAGTAAACTCAGTAAAACAAGTAGTATTTAAACTACACTACTAAGGTTTCAAAAGTTAATTAATTTCAAAAAAATATATCATGACCTTCCCTTAGAAGGGACTATAGCAGGATAAATTAAAATATTTATGAAAATATTGGTTTTTAAGAAAATAGTGTATTCGTTCGAAAATCATTTTCAAATTGTAAGCCTATAAACGAAACAATGAGAAACATATGTGAAAAGAAAATGAACCAATAATAAACGAAGCAAAATGAAAGGAAACAGTATGAAGCATATATAGTTCAACAAACTAACCTTATATAGCATGGTAGAATAGTGAGAAGCATATAGAAGACATTCATCAATCATGCATGGATAAACAAACAAAAATTTTCAAATAGATAATTAAACAATGACAATCATGCGTTAATAATAGTCATCAATCCTAAATAGATAGTTAGATAGTTTTGGTTAATTTATGAATTTTACAGATCTTCGCGAGAAACTGTTCTAACTTATATCAACTGAGGGCATATGAGACCCGCCTACCACTGTGAATGGACAAACAGTTCAATTTTGATATTAGATAAATTAGAGAAAAAACTAATGAGCACAACCATACTTTGCCACTGTGGTCCCTATAATTAATCGTGATTCACTCTCATCAGAAGGAACGCCAATACTATTCACAGGGAGTGGTTCACCAACAGTCAGTTTTAGTCATATTCAGATACCTCTCAGTGATAGTGGTGAAACGAATTTTCAATACTTTTCTCTTTTCTTTACTGTCCCAAAATCACAGATAATTTTACAATCAAAAGCTAATGGGGTCCAACAGCCTATCCCAACCTATTGAGGCCTTCATCCTCGGATTTTACCATCAAGATACCTTCTTGAGCTAAGGCCCAAATAGGATAACCCTCTTTGCCCTCATCCCAAGGCAAGACAAAGGGCCAAATCCACACATACATATGTATTGTTTAATTGATTATTATTATAACTCGATTTAAGCATGCATTTTCACTTTAGAAAAGATCGAAGACATATATCTAAAACTCATCAAATGTTCAATACTTTATGATTGGGAGCAATATTCATTTGCATGTGTTAAAAATAAATCAATAATCATTGATTGAACTTTCTATAAATTTCATTTAGGAGAGTAGGAGAAAATACTAAAAAATTCCTTACTAAAATCTGTAAACCTCAAAGTTCTAACGAAGTTATTGGTGGTTTTGAAGAAAATGGAAAGTTTCTTGGCGATCTGTAAATCATAGAAGGATTTTGTACAAAGAAAATCAAGCTTTCAGTCTCCCTTAGATATCACTCAAATTTTCTCTAATTTTTCTTAGGAAGTGAAGAAAAAGAAATTTGTGAAGAGAAATGAGGGGAAGGGGCTTTAAATAGCATTTCCGAATGCATGTGATCCATTAGATCACATGCAATCAACAGTGGCTGTTGTTCGTCTAAGTGGCCGACTAGACAGGCCCCACATGGTGTACATGCGCGCCATGTGGCAGCCATACATGCCCGACAACGGGCTAACAGCACGGACGGGACAACCCGTCCATCAAGAGTTGCGTAAGGTTGGCCTTGCATGTGGTTTCACGCTGCAGGCGGGCAGTACGCGCGCCCAAGCCTAACACAACAAACTGCACAGGCGTATAGGCATGCGCAGATGTCACCGTCCGTGATGGGGCAAACCCACTTTTCCTCCATTTTTTTAATTTAATTTTATTTTTTTATTGTTTTTAAAAAATTTCAAATTACTTTGGGTAAAAATAAAATTTAAATTAATCATAAAATCATGCATAACACAATTTAAATGTCAATTAAAATTTAAACACAATAAATTGCTCAAACTAAGAAAATTTTTAAACATTGTATCGAATATAAATGTACTAACGTGTTACACACAACGAGCGTGTTACCTATTCTTAACGATCAAAACGAACCATTTCATTTTGAATTCTGAATTCTTTAATTCAGAATGAATCAAATCTCCCTAAATAAGATCTGAACCTACGACTAGTCAGTTAAGAACTGACTACTCTACCAGTTAAGAACAGGAGATTATATTTCATAGAGTTCAATTCCCATTATCAACCCATGACCAATATGGACTTGAAGTTTCCTTCGTAACCCCCGAAACTTCTTCATAGTGGCTCCGTTCCATGCCTCATTTCATAGGGAACCTCAAAGTGGTTCTATTTCTTTATAATTATATTATAATCCATACCCCATTTCTATTTATTTCATATCTCTTTGGTATCATTGTCTACCTACTATGGTATATGGTATACACTTATAGTTAACTCAAGACTATATGGATATACATACAATGATTATGCTAAATTAACAGATGATATGAAAAACACATCAAGATCAATCTTCACTCTAGGCTCAAAATCATTTACGTAAGTATCAAAAAAACAAGATTCAGTAGCTCAATCGTTTATAGAAGCTAAAAATGTGGCATCTACTAATGCAACAAACAAACAATATGTTTGAGGAAAATATTTGAAGATATGGGCGAACAATAAAAAGGCCAACAAAAATATATTATGACAACAATTCAGTTGTTATAATAGCAAAAAATCTAGCATTCTGTAGTTGGATAAAGCATATCGTGAAACATCACTTTATAAGGATGCAATCAAAGAGAAAAAGTTAGAGCTTGAGTATTGCAACGCTAGTAAACAAGTGACGAACATCTTAAAGCAATACTACAATCAAAGTCAAGAAACTATGGATTACGCTTGGAGTTATGAAAAAATCCCATTAAGTATGATTAATAAATTGATGAGATTTATTTTTTTAAAATTATACTAGATTATTCTAGAAGAGTATTAGAAGACTATGATGCAATTTCTAGGTTTTTTTAAAAAAAAATCTAGAAATTCTCTAAAAGATATTAGAAGAGAATTCTAAAAGATAATAAAAAATTATATAAGCTTATAGAACTACATATAAGAGGAGAGAAGATATAAATAATTAGAATTATCTAGAAAGTCGTGAAAAGATGTAAAAAAAGGAAAGATTTTTATATTCTTCCAAAAATATCTAAAAGTATATATAAGAGAATCATTTGTAGTCTCAAAAAATGAAAATAATTGTGTTGAATAGCTAAAATTTTAGTTTCAGCAGATAAAATCTTTGAAAAGTAGTTGCATCAGATGATTTTTTTTTTTTTATAAAAAAAATCAATTTAAGATAAGATCTTTTAAAAAATGCTAGCAAATAATGATTGAATAAATTTTTTTAATTATAATAGTTCAAACATTAGACATTAAAAGTAGGAAATTAGTTTTTTCTTTTTTTGTTACATAAATAACTAATCTTAAATGAAAGAATTTTCTCTCAAATCTTTCTTTTTAATTGTTGTTAGGTATTCTATTTTAAACTAACAAGTGGTATTAAAGCCATAATTGGTCTTATAAGATATGTGAGAAAACAAATTCAAAAACAAAGAAAAGCCTTAAAATATCAACTAACAATAGCTTTTTTTTTTTTTTTTATACAGCCTCACATATTTTTAATGGTGAAAACTACTAAATCTGGTTAGTAAATATGCAAATCTATTTAGAAGCCTTTGATATTTAGGAGGTTGTAGTTGAAAATATATCTGTACCTTCAGTACCAAAAGATCCTATCTTCGTATAAATTAAAAACCATTAAAAGAAAGCCAAAAGATCCAGAGGCAAGATTGTTATCCAAAATTCAGCGGAAGATTCGGTTTTCTCGATAATCATGGCATGTAAGAATGTTAGAGAAGTTTGGGATAAACTAAAAGTGGAGTATCAGAAAAGCAACATAATAAAAAAAATGCAAATTTTAAATCTGAAAAGGGATTTTGAAGCTTTAAACATGAAAAAAAAAACGAATCCATCAACAAATACTTCAAAAAAGTTTTCATGATAGTCAACAAAATCCACTTGCTTAGTGAGGAATTTCCAGATAAAAGAATTTTGAAAAAGGTTCTAGTGACACTTCTTAAGAGGTTTGAGTCCAAAATTTGATCTCTAGAAGAGTCCAAAGATCTTAACAATATTTCAACTGTTAAATTGATGAGTGCTCTTCAAGTATAAGAACAAAGGAGCGTTTCATACACAAAATCATCAAGGAAACTAAGGCTTTAAAGAAGTTGAAAGAAAAAAATGAAAGCTGTGATGGCAAGAAAAAATTCACATCTAACAAGCATTCAAAAAGACCACTCATATAGAGAAATATTGTCGGTGGAGGCCTGATGTAATATGTGACAATTGCAAATAGCTTGGACAAGTCGACAAGGTATGTAAAAGCAATATCAAAAGTCCTCAAAATAGTCTACAAACATAAGCAACTAAGTCAGAAACGTATGAGAAGAAACTATTTACTGCCTTAAGTTTTCATGACATGAATACTGACAACGTCTAGCTCATTGATAGCGGACGCACAAATCATATGACATTTAATGCAACAATCTTCAAAGATTTTGATAAACATTTCAAAACCACTATGAGAATTGGCAACATAGAATTTTTTCAAGTAAAGGGCAAGGTGCAACTAAAGTAAGAACTTCACATGTATCAAAGTCGTTGATGTTGTTTTATATGTTTTTGAACTCAGTCGAAATTTGTTGAGTGTTGAACAAATGTTGGAGAATGAATATTCTCTTGAATATAAAAATAAAACTATATTATTTTTTCATGATGAGTTGATTTGTTTTGTGTAAAAATGAAAGAGAAATATTTTTTGTGGAATGGAATATAGATAAAGTTTATGCAAGTGTGGAGTTGAATGACTCAATTTTATAACATAAAAAGATTTAGGCACTTTAATCATTGGAATTCAACCAAACACATAATGCAATATCTTGTTCAAACTATGCTAGAAATCGCAGTTGAACCATATGATTGTGATACATGTCAAATGAGAAAAAAATCAAAAGCTAACCATTTATGAAAAATCAAGTTTGGGGGGCTTTTCAAAAGCTACAACTTATATATATCAATGTATGTGAACCCCAAACTATTCCATCAATGAATAGTAACTAACACTTCCTTCTCCTCATTGATGATTTTTTTCTAGAATATTGATAGTGCGCATTAACAACATCTTTATCACTTATTTTGAATGCATAATTGAGCTACTTATTGCCTAATTTGAGTGGTTTTATTTACTTTAATGCAGGTTAAGAGATAAGACTCAAATTTAAAAAAAAAATAATATATTAGAAGCAGATATTGTGCAAAAGTAGTTGTCAGTTCAGGTATAAGCATCGGGCAAGGCTTAAGCCTCAGTAGGAGCAGCATATTTTAGTTTGAGTACAACTAAATCTTGGTCAAAACTTGTACTCTTGAGGCAACAGAACGTACCAATTTATAAACAGATAACCCTTGGGAAAAGCTAACACCTTAGCAGCAGTAGCAGGTATCAAACCATGCACAGGCAACCTTTGGGGAAGACTTGAACCCTAGTGGCAGCAGCAGATATTGATATCCCGACATGCTTTTAAATTTAAAAGAACATCTTGTTTTTACCTGGAAGCGAAAAACTAAATCAAGCATAAAGACGATTTTGAAAAGTAGAAAGAAAGCCGAAATCATCATGAAAATGTTATCTTCACATGAGGGAACTCTAATTCTCTTAGCCTTTAAATAGGAAAAAAAACAGGGAAGAAAGGGAGCCGCCAAGAACAACAGCAAGCTTCGTCTTCCTCAATCATTCTTTTTATAATCTCTTAAGTAATCACGAAAATAATTTACTATGTATTGAGTTCATCATGAGCGGTTGAACAAATGCTCTTTCTAGTTAGAGATTCAGTTGAAGCTCCAATTTGGATTGTGAGATCTAACTGTTTTTATTTTTGTTCTTATTTAAACTTCAATATTCATATATCTCTCTGCACATATTATTATTGTTATTTTTTGTTCATTTAAAACAGAACCTGTTGAGTATATAGCGTAATGATATACTGCCGTTCAAAACTCTTAAATTTGTAATTGTTTAAGTTGTTTTAATGTTAGTGGCGAATTAGTTTTATACTAAGAGGATATATAATCTAGTTTGAATGAATCACGATGTTGAATTTATTGGCTAGAATAAGGTCTTTCTAGATCTTAATGTTGTTAATAAACTAAATTTTAAAAGTGACTCTGGAATTATTTATTAACAAGAATTAACTAACAAGTATTTCTTGGTTAATATAGGATTAAGGAAAAATTGGTTGTTAGGAGCATCTTTGACAACTAGAACTGGTTTACTGAACCTTAATGAGAATGATCATTGCATCAATGATCAATCTTGCAACTAGAATCGAAACTACTTCTTTAACTGAAATTCATTCATAACTGTTTACTATTTAATTTACTTGCTGATAATGTTCTCTTATTTTTCTGTTTTAAGCTTCATTGATCTATTTTACTTATTTGTATCATTTTAAAACAAAAACCCCCAGCTTTTGCTTTCATCATTGGCCATAAAAAGATAATGGTTCTTGATTTTTTGAGAATTTGATCCTATTCGCCATTACTACAAGTCTTAAATTATTGTTAGAATGTGAAATTATTTTTGGTAGATTCGACACCCTGATAAGTTCGGTGTCGTTACCAAAGGGTTTAAGTAACTAACTTTATTATTTTCTTTTTATAACATATCTGATTTTGAAGAACCTTTTCTTTATGAATTAAAAATTGAGAAGATTACTAAAAATTTGAGGAAACAGACAAAACTAAAGAATAAAACATGCTAAAAATTTGAGGAAACAGATAAAACTAAAGAATAAAACATGTTAGCGTGACACAATTTTTGAAGAAAACAACACAATCGTTGAATTCGAAGCAAAAACAGAACAAATGGCCAAGGAACACAAGTTGAGAGAGCTAGCACCACCATCTATGAATCAGTAGCCTCTCTGTATTACTTGTCCAGATCTGGACATTACGTTTGAGCTGAAATCTGGTCTAATCCACTTGTTGACCAAGTTTAGAGGTTTAGAGAATGAAATCCTAAAGAAACACCTTAAGGAGTTCCATGTAGTACTCTCAAACAAAAAGCCACAAGGAGTGTCCAAAGAACAGATTAAGTTAAGAATATTTTCCTTTTCGTTGGATGATGCAGCCAAAGACTTGATGTTCTACTTGTCTCCAGGTTCAATTACAACATAGACAGACATGGTGAAGTCATTCTTAGATAGGTTTTTTCCTGCTTCCAAAGTTATTGGGATGAGGAGAGACATATGTGGGATTGAAAAAAAAGACTCGAAGAGCCTCCATGATTATTGGGAAAGATTTAAGTGACTATGCGCAAGCTGCCCATAACATGATATATCAAAGCAATCCCTCATACACTACCTTTATGAAGAGTAATTTTTATCGAAAATAAAAAACGTTAGATGCAGCTAGTGGTGGTGCCATAGTGAACAAGACACCATGAGAAGCCAGAGAATTAATAGCAATTATAGTAGCCACATCACAACAATTTGAAACCACACGAGACACCAAAAAAGGTGAATAAGATGAGTGTCTCTTCTTTCAAATCTCAAATTTCATAGCTAACCACGTTAGTGTAAAACATGGTTGTAGGAAACACTCAACGAGCAAGAGTTTATGGGATCTGTGCACATTTTGGCCATACTACGAACATATGCCCTACATTACAAGAAGATGACCAACAACATGACAACATGATAGGAGGATTTCCAAATCAGCCGCAAAGAAGGTATGACCCCTTCTTCAACACATACAACTCAGGATGGAGGGATCACCCCAACTTCAGTTATGGATCAAGACAGCAAAACTTCCAAATGTAGCCGTCAAGGTTGCTTCCACAACAACAACCCGCACCTCCAAAATAAGCTATGTCCCTCGAAGAAATATTGAAATATTTTACTACCAACAATCAACAATTCCAACAAGAGTAAACATTCAGAATTGAAAAACCCAAGTGAGCCAACTGACAATGTCCATAAGTAAGCTAGAATCTCGAGGTAAATTGCCTTATCAAATAGAGGTAAATCCAATGCCCAATATGAGTGTTGCCACACTGCGAAGTGACAAAGAGCTATTGAAAAATTCTCGTTGGACAAGCCTTGTGTAAGGCTTACGGAAAGGCACATAGTTAGAGACTGTAGTGGATGATAAGACAGATGAAATAAAACTAAATTATGACCAGCTAGTACCAATTGCAATTAGTCCACCTTTTCTAGAAAGGTTTGCAAAATTAAAGAAAGAGAAAAACGACAAAGAAATTCTAAAAACCTTTCGCAAAGTTTGGGTAAATATCCCTTTATATGATGTAATTAAACAGGTACCTCGGTATGCTATTAAACATGTACCTCGATATGCTAAATTTCTAAAGGAATTGTGAACTTAAAAAAAGAAGTTAAGCTGCAATAAAAAGACGAGTGTGGAGGAGAATGTCTCGGCTGTAATTCAAAAAAAAATTACTCCCCAAGTGCAAGTATCAATGTACGTTTGTTATTTTTTACAAAATAAGTATCCTAGGTATAAAGAAAGGTATGTGTGATTTGGGAGCTTTAATAAATGTAGTGCCACTCTCCATCTATTTTAAGCTGAATACTGGCCCATTGAAGGGGACCGCATCATCATCCAACTAGCTGATAGGTCAGTTGTCTACCTTGAGGGAGTTCTAAAAGATATACTAGTCTAGGTAGATAATCTTATTTTCTCTGCTGACTTTTATGTATTAAATATGGAAAATGACAAATCATCCAACTCATCTGATCTTTTGCTAGGTAAGTCATTCTTTAGTACGATCAAGATAAAGATAGACGTACAAGATGACACCCTCACCATGGAATTTGATGGAGAGGCTGTGAAATTTAATATTTATGATGCCATGAAGTACCCTAACGATTTATCTTGTGTGTATGGTGTGGACATCATAGATTCTATAAATAAAAAATGTTTTGACTTGTGCCATAGTGATGAGTTAAATGTTGTACTCTGTAATGGTTTAAATGTGGATAGTTTAGGGACTTCGGAGGAAGATTATATTGCTGAAAGAAATCTACAAAAGACAGTGTTTGAACTAAAAGCACTTAAACAACAAAAATGTAATACACTAAATATTTATCTTCCTGTTTCTCACATGAAGCTTCCACCTTCTCTTTTGCAGGCACCCAAGCTAGAGCAGAACCACTACCCAAGCATATAAAGTATATGTTCTTGGGAGAAGGAGAGACTCTTCCCAAAATAATTTTTAATAACCTGAGCAAAATAGAAGAAAACAGGTTAATTAAAGTGCTCCAAGAACACAGAGAAACAGTTGGATAAACTATTACTGATATTAAAAGGATATTACCTTCTATGTGTATGCACAGAATACTACTAAAGGATGACAACAAGTCTAATAGATAAGCACAGAAACGCCTGAACTTGTCAATGATGGAAGTTGTGAAGAAAGAAGTCCTAAAACTACTTGATGTTAGGGTTATCTACCCAATTTCAGATAGTAAATGGGTAAGTCCGATGTAAGTAGTGCCCAAGAAAACAAGAATAATTGTGGTTGAAAACTAAGATGGTAAGTTAGTATCCACTAGGGTGCAGAATGGTTGGAGGGTTGGTATAGACCACCGGAAGCTGAATGCTTCCACTTAAAAAAATCACTTTCTGTTCTCTCATTGATCAAATGTTGGAATGGTTGGTCGGATGGGCACATTACTATTATCTTAATGGTTATTCAAGCTTCTACCAGATCCTAATTAAACGTGAAGATCAAGAAAAGATAACCTTCACATGTCCCTTTGGCACCATCGCCTACAAGAGGATGCCCTTCAACCTTTGCAATGCCTCAGCTACATTTCAGAGATGTATGGTCAATATTTTTTTTCCAATTTTGTAGAGTATGTAATGGAGGTCTTCATGGATGATTTCACGATTTACAATGACTCCTTTAATGAATGTCTTGCCAACCTCATAAAAGTACTAAAACAATGCCTTGGTCTAATATTGTCTTGAACAATGAAAAATATCATTTTATGGTTCACCAATGGTTGATTTTGAGAGATGTGGTGTTTAAAAGGGATAGAGGTGGACAAGGCAAAGGTTAATGTGATTAAATCCCTACCTTACCCCATGAGTGTGTGAGAAGTGTAATTTTTTCTTAGACATACGGGGTTTTATAGACGATTCATCAAAGACTTCTCCAAAATTACCCAACCTCTATGCCAACTGCTACAAAAGGAAGTGATATTCAAATTTAATGCATCTTACACAGAAGTATTTGATATAATCAAGGAGAAACTGATGTCGGCACCAATCATGCAGCCACCAAACTGGGAGATTGCCCTTTAAAATTATATGTGATGCTAGCAAACAGGTCGTGGGTGTAGTCCTTGGGCAAAGTATAAATTGGGACCTACATGTGATCTATTATACTTCAAGAACTCTTAACAATGCTCAGGCCAATTACTCAACTATAAAAAAAGAGCTCTTGACTGTCGTATTTACCTTGGAGAAATTCTGTTCTTACTTGTTTGGTGCTAAGGTGATTGTGTTTTTAGGCCATGCAGCATTGAAATACTTACTCAAGAAGAAAGAGGCAAAATCAAAGCTAATTCAGTGGATAATCCTGTTATAGGAATTCGATTAGAAATACGAGATAAAAAGGGTATAGAAAATCTTATTGCTGAGCACCTTAGTTGCCTACCGGTGAGTGAAAAGCCTTTGTCGTTAAAGGATGATTTTTCATATGAACATCTTTTCTCAATTTGACAATCAACACCATAGTACACTAATATTGTTAATTATTTAGTCACCAATACACTCCCAAGTGAGCTGTCCAAAGTAAAGATGGATAAGATCAAGAAAAAAGCTTGACATTATATTTGGGATGATCCCTATTTATGAAAATACTGTGCAGACCAGACCATTCGTTGTTGTGTCCCTGAAATCCATTCTGAACTTCTGTCACTCTTAAGGCTTGCGAAGGGCATTTCAACCTTAAATGAATAGCCTGCAAGGTGTTGGAATGTGGCTTGTTTTTTGCCCTTCTTATTTCATGACACATGCATCTACTACAAAACATGTGAGAACTGCCAAAGGATATAAAACTGTCTAAAGAAAAATTTGAAATTCTTAAAGAAATAATCGGTGTCTATCACAAAAATATCAAAGAAGAGTGTTAAATAACTAATATTTTAATTCCAGCATATAAAATTTTTTAAATAGTAGTTACAGCAAATAATGTTTTTTTATAAAAAAATTAGTTTTAAATAAATTTTTTTCAAAAAGAACAATAGATAATAATTGAATAAAATCTTTCAAGATTTTAACAATTATTTTTAAAATTTTCAATTATAAAAGTCTAAATATCAAATATTAAAAGTAAAAATTTTATTTTATTTTTAATAAATAATTGGTATTGAATAAAAGAATATATATTAAAATTTCATTCTAATTTTTTTTTTTGTTAAGTGTTAGCTATTCTCTTTTAAACTAACAAATTGTTTCTATACCTTATCTCCAAATGTAAAATCTATTAACACCCACACACAACTACTAGAACTACAACTATAAATCATCATATACTACTCAGACATCACAAAACATATTTAAATTACTTTTTAATTATAACTTTTATACCATTAAAATTCTCACTAATATCAAGCAAATTCCAACAAATAAATCTCCTTGAAAATGTTATATTATCAATAAACTAAATCGTTTACATTTACAAAACACAACATTCAAAATTTGTTCAACGAACTCTCGTCATCATCTATTTTAATAATAACAAACATATATACACATATCTTCGTATTGAAAACACAATTGAATAGACAATTCAAGCTTGAGACAACTGCCACCATGGTCTGCTTCTCTTATATTTATCTACAAGTTATTGCTAATTATAACCTGTAGAAACATTATAGAAGAGGAAACCTCATGGCATCTACAAGTATACATATATATATCCTTTTCTATCGTATTTGGAAGTTCATTGTCTTTATGCAGTAGGCAAACAAGAAAGCAAAGAACACTGTGAAAGCAACCAAGACTGCAGCAACTGGTCCCATGAAGTTTGGATCATACCCAAAATGATTCTCAATGAACCATTTAATGGATTGATCAGCCATCCCTGGTACTTTAATTTTGTCTTCTACATCACCATACTGTGAAACAATCAATCCGTAAACTGTCCATGCTACCGGGCAAATCCAGTAATACCAAACCCACCATTTGGGAATTTTCTGAAATTTCAAATAAATAAAACAACATTGAATAAGTGTCATAATGCATCAAGAAGTTATTCATTCAACTTTTTCTTTTATTTAGGTTATGAAACGCTTTTATGTACCGGTCTAGGGATAAAGAAGCCGGAGAAAAGATTGAAGAGTGAGTAAAATGCTGCAGCAAAGATGGATGCTACTTGGTGGTTTGGTGTGATAGAGACGGTCATCATTCCGTAGTATGTGAAGTAAAGGAAAGAGAAGAAAGTGACAAAGAAGAACCAGAAGAACTTGGCTGCTGTCCATTGAAAGCTGACCATGGCATACACAATAAGTGTATAGTAGGTTGTTTGAATGAAAACATATGGTAGTTCACATAACACCTGCAAAACATAGAGAATAAGTAAATCAAATATGAGTCACTACATACCCAAGCTAATTTAATTAGAACAAGGAGAAGAAACAAAAAAGAAGAGTTAGAAGTTTATGAGTTTTATGATGCTTGAGATGTCAAAATAACACACTAGAAAATAAGCAGTCACCTGAGCCATGGCATAAGGTAATGCAGAATACATCCCGGCTGCTCTTTCTCGATAAAACACCGTCCTCTCTATGGCTACGATTGGTTGCACACTAGAGCAGTTATTGACTCCAACGAACAAGACAGCAGAATACATCGCCCCAATGATCGTGGTAAGATCACTAACGCTAGTCCTGAAATCATAAGCATAGAAAAGTAAATATAATTTCTCACTATATTTGTGCAAATCACAGACAGGGTTTGTCATTTTAGTGAAGTTGACACATACCTTTTAGTGCCAACCCGCCAGAAAATTGTACCAACCATGAGAGCAGCAGCTAGAGTGAAGAAAAACCTCACAAGATTATAATCAGGACTTCTCCAATAGGTCCACCATTGCTTCCAGAGGCAGGATTTGAACTGCCCCCATGTGGATTGTGAGTACTGAGTCGGGAAATACAGGTCTTGTGTTCCTGGTGCTGGCGTGCTCAATTCTTTTACCAAAGCCTTGTTCCGCCTGCTCATGGTCACACACAAAAAAACTAGTTGAGAATCGGAGGGAAGTTATCATCATCAACATTGTTATGTTTTATATATCTATACTTACTGATACAAGGATGATGACTTGTAGTGTTCAGCAAAGTCCATCCCAAGACGAACTTCCGCTGCCACTGAGCTCACTTCTAACATCCATGTTGCTGGATTGTATTTTTCCTTAATTTTGGGGACTCCCGGAATTGCCTGCAATTTAGCATCAGTTAGAATCAGATAACTTTTTAGCTCTTGTGCAATGCAAATTGGATATGGAAGATCTTAAGTCGTGAATGCACCTCAAAATATTCAATGATCTTGTGAGAATTTTGACCCAATTGTCCTGCATAGATCACCTGTCCACCTCTCTTCATCAGCAACAACTCATCAAAGGCTTCGAAGATATCAATGCTAGGTTGATGAATTGTGCAGACAACAGTTCTACCCGTGTCCACGGTGTTCCTCACTGTCCTCATAACAATAGCAGCTGCTCTTGCATCAAGACCTGATGTTGGCTCATCCATGAAAATGATGGAAGGATTAGCAACAAGCTCTACTGCAATTGTCAACCGCTTTCTTTGTTCTGTTGACAACCCTGTAACTCCAGGAAGGCCAACTATAGCGTCCTTCAGATTATCCAACTCAACCAATTCCATCACTTGATCCACAAAAATCTGACGACAAGAAGATCAGAGTCAATGTTAGCTGACAACAACTTGTGTTAAGAAAATATTATGGAGAGGCTGGAAAGCCACACAAGCCGTAATTCTTACCATCTTTTCCCGTTTGCTAACTTCTTTAGGGAGCCGCAGGAAAGCGGAGTAGATCAAGGATTCTCTAACAGTGACTTGGGGTGAGTGGATATCATTTTGTTCACAGTAGCCAGAAATTCTTGCAAAGGTCTCCTGGTTCTTGCAATATCCTGAGATTCTGATATCCCCTTCAATGTATCCACCAGTCTTTCTTCCTGCTAACACATCCATCAATGTTGTCTTTCCGGCTCCACTGACTCCCATCAGCGCAGTCAAAACCCCAGGCCTAAATGCACCTGTTACTTCCCGAAGTAATTGGAGTCTGTCTTCTGCTACTCCCTGTTCCTTCATTTCCTGTTATGATTATTGAATATGAGCAATAACGGTGAAAAGAATCTTAATATGCTTGACTTGAAGGGAACTTGATCAGGTTGAACTATTAAATGGAAGAAGAGACATGATTCTTACCGGAGGCATGTCCACATAGTAGTTCACTGTATCGAAGGACATTGCGAGAGGAGTGAATGGAAGAACCATCCCTCTCTTGGGCGCAACACCTTTAACAGTGTCGAATGCTGAATCACTTCCACTTATTGCATTGGGACTAGACTGACTGGTCATTACTGCCATTTCTCCTGTCAATATAAGTAACATGATAACTTCATTATCTCAGAATTTACTTTAAGGCTAAGAATGAAAACATTGACCATACTGTTCAGCTTACTCGAATTGTTTGCATCTGGAGATCGGAAAACTGGATCATTCGTTGATTTTGTCGCTTTTAGTCTTTGTTCCTCAGTAGAACCTGCTCGGTTAGTTTCCATCTCCTCTGCTGTTTCTTCAGAAATTATGGCTTGTGACTTCCCAGGAGCTATAACATCAAAAGATTAAAGATCAGTTATCTCCATGAAGACAATCTTTTCCTTAGGACTTGAAATGAATGTTGACTTACGTGCTAGATACATGAGAGCCAAGGTGAAGAGTACATTGAAGAGGACAACAAATCCAATAAGTGCTAGTACACCAATCCAAAACCAGTTTTTATCGGGGAATATGTCAAAGTTCTTGAGCACTGCTACTCCCAAACTGGTAGTACCGTCCGAAGCCTGCAGTACAAGTCAATTCAAGTAAGAATTCGGCACTTAATCCAGGATAAGATTTAACTCTCTCTATCACCAAGTTTGACAACGCAATTAAGTTTCATTTCTGCTAAAAGAAAATACCTTTTTGTTCAACCATCTCGGAGCAAGCAGTTCTGTAACACTCAAGGAATTGAAAGCATATGTGAGGGGAGATACCCAGTAAGCCCAGCTCCACCATACTGGAATTTGACCTGCAATCAAATAACCAATTCAAATGTCAGTACACGTAACTTAGAGCAGAGTGAGTTAATCTTGGACACGTGAAAGAAAGTTGGAAAATTGAAATGGGGAGAGTTGTTTAAAAGACTAACCCTGAGGAAGGATGAAACCTCCAAGCATGAAAATAAGGAGAAGAGTTAAAGCACCACCAGTGTTGGCAATAATCATTGTTCTGCAAACTCCGGCAATGAGCCTAAAGAGTCCAGCGGCCATTTGTTGGATCAAGAAGACAAGCAGAAATTGCTTAAAAAACCTACACAAAAGAAGCCATGAAAATAGGATGGTAAGAAAATAGTGATTGTATATCACATGAATTTAGGGAAAGCGTAAACAAAAGTTAAGTTTACCTGCTGGGTTCAGGGGTAAATCCCATTGAGAAATAAGTCATGATCATCCAAACAACAGATTCCAAAACCGAAATAGGTATTCTAAGCAAGAAAGTTGGAAGAGTAAAAGCCCAAGGAGGATGAAACATAAGATCTCTCTGCTTGTAAAAAACTGGGAGCCTTGTAATCATAAGGGCTAGCTCAGAAAACCCATTAAACATGTTAATCACCATAGTGAACAAGAGAGCACCAATGAACAAGGCTCCATCATTTTCATTCCTTGTACGCATTCTAGGTTTTATGAAGACTGTAGCTCCAATGGCGGCTACAATAATAAGCTGAACAGTCTTGAAGACATAAACAAATGAGTTACGCTTGATCAGTAACCATTCTTTGTCCCAGCAAGCTCTGAGCAATTCCATTTTTGGAACAGAATATTTGTTGAAGACAAGGGCTGCCCTATGGCCTTGGGGCTTGTCATAAGGAACTGATAACTGGTTTTCCAGCCTTATTCCAACGTGAAAACTCTTAAACCTCTCTACAAATTCAGGCACTGAAATGTATCTGTACGGTCTGCTCCTGTCTGCCCAGTATTGCTCCTGGTCCTTCTTTGAGGTAACCTGTAAGCATTTTCACTTTTCAGAAATGGGCCTTGTTATATACGATGTACATATATATATGTGTGTGTGTAAAATTTTAGTTGTTGTTCATTAGATTGGAATTAACCAAAAGAGTAGTCCAGAGCAGAAACCCAAATAGTTTTCATTTTGGTTCAGACAAATCCGAACTGTTTAGCAGAAAGAAGGATATTCATTATTTATTTATTTATTTATAAGATAATCACAAACTTTGTGTGAGGGTAATAGTTTTCAATTTTTGCTCCGTTTAGCCCTATCCTCCTCTAGAATAGGCTCTATAAAAACCGGACGATCCTACTTAGTTAGTTAAAATACTTTTATATTTTTAAATAAATTCTTAAATAATAATATTAAAGATTATTTTTATTGATAATATTAATAATAATAACGATATTAATAATTAATTTTTTCATTAAACTTGATGATGAGTGAATTCACGTATAAAAATAAAAAAAAAAGTTTATTTTGTGTCACTTTTATTACCTCTTGTAAGAAATCAGCGGTTCCTTTTCTCTCCGGACATTTAAAGCCACAACTCTCGAAAAACTGAAGGATGTGTTCGCGTGGGCCCTGGTACACAATCTGACCCTCCGATAACAGTATGATATCATCAAACAGATCAAACGTCTCGGGTGCAGGCTGTAGCAGGGACATCAAGATTGTGGCTTCAGTGAGATGCACAATCTGCTGCAAACATTTTACAATTTGAAATGTGGTGGAGCTATCTAGACCCGTTGATATCTCATCCATGTACAGAGTCTTCGTGGGTCCCACGATCATCTCTCCTGTGATGATCATCAATTAATTTATTTAATACAAAAAAAAAAAGAAAAAGAAAGGATTAAGACTGTTTATAAATTTTATATATATATAAAATTAATTTCCCCCAATACCCGAAATTAATCAAAGTGGAATATAAATTAAAAAGTCAATAGAAAAAAAATAAAATAATGTGTTTAAAAAGAGATCAACTTTTTGTGGGTTGGTCTAATTCCAACCTTTGATTTTGACTCTTACAAATTTTTGTGAAAAATTAATGTGTTAAGTATAACAAATATATTTTTAAATAAAACATGTAAAAATTTATTTTTTTATAAAATAAAAAGAAATAAGGAGAGAAAACAAGTCAGAGTAAACCAAAATGAAGATATATTATTATTATTACCTGTTGTTACTCTCTTCTTTTGACCTCCTGAAATCCCTCTTTGCATTTCATCTCCCACAATTGTGTCCTTGCAAATGTCAAGCCCCAAAATCTGTCCAATTCATCCAAATTTAGGAAACCATTTTGCACTTTTTGCATTTGGGTGTTTTCTAAATATTTTGTTGGTGATTTAAAAAAATGTACTAGTTAAAAAAAAATTGAGTGTATAAAAAAGGCCCGGCCTGGCCTAGCTTGAGCATGGCAATCAAGGAGAGTAGGTGTGTGAGGAGAAATTTTGGACCATATTTTTTTTATAGAGAGACTGAGACAAAGACTTTTTAGATGATTTGTTTGAATCTGATTTGGTAAAAAGTCAGAACATATCCAATCATGCATTTTGTTTTTTTGGTGTGTAAAAAAAAAAAAACTTTTTTACGGGCCAATTATTGTATGTATGTATACTTTACTTTGAGAGTGTAATCGGTGATAAGACTGCTCTCTACTCCTTTCATTGCTGTAGCCTGAAATTCTCACACATAAATATATATGTAAGTAAATTAGAATTTAAAAATATTAATTAACTACTAATTAATAATAATACCTTCATGAATAGATCTAGTTCTGCTTCTGGGAGAATTCCAGCATCCTTTTCTCTTCTTGCGAGCTCACTCAGGAGTTCTAAAATAATATTAATTAACTATTAAAACAAAAACAAAAAAAATATAAAAAATATATATAAATAACAATAACAATCACAATACCATATCGAGAACCAACTCCTTGGCACCGAGCCGAGAAATCTAGGGTTTCTTTGACAGTCATTTCTCCAACATGAACATCATTTTGGCTAATATATGCAGACGTTTTTCTTGGCACAAACTCATTCAGCTTATACCCATTGTAACTAATTTCTCCATTAACCTGCAGCTCCATTCAAATTAACATTAAATTAATTTTTTGTTTTTGTTCGCTTATTATATACGGAATAAATTATAAATTATAAATTAAACCTTTAGACTTTTGTCCAATTTTCCAGCCAATGCCAGCAAAAGAGTTGTTTTCCCAGAAGATGGTGGACCTAACAAAAGCGTCATCCTGTCACCAAACACCCCCCCCAAGTCAATCATTTCAAGCTGGATTCTAATTGATGTAAATACATGTCTACCATAATTCCACTTGAAATTTTATAGTTTACTCAACATTTAATTAATTAATTAATTAATTCAACAATTTGATAAGCTAAATTTGAATATTAAATCAACCTCGACGGTTTTATAATGCCGGAGACGTCTTTAAGGATGCTGAGCTTCGTGCGCTTGGCCAATCTAATCCCCAGTATACCCAGAGCCGATTCTGCAATGTTCCTTGCAGCATTTGGAATTGTCGGGAGAGCTCGACTGCCTACGAAACAGTCGGCTTCGATGTTTAGATGCTCAAACCGAACTTCTACTGTTGGTAGCCGAATTCCCACCCTGTAATTAACGTAACATTGAATTTTAGTCTAAATTCTAATTCTATGTAATAGTTTTTAATCGACAATGTAATTTATCTGCTCCAAATTTTAAACAATTCAAATTAGGTAAAGATAGTGAATGATTGATTCTCTTATGAAGCAAAAGCAAACAAAGCTGTAAAAAAAATTATTCTTGCACTGAATTAATTTGTTTGTCTTTACTCAGCAAATAATAACAAAATAGAAATTAATATAAAAGGGGAATTGTCAACTACAATTATTATTCTGCAACTTGTTTCTTAATATTCATACCCTCCTTTTATTCTATAATTACATTATATAAAATATAATTTGATATAATAATTGGGAAAATTAAGATGCCCATGATTAATATATATACTGAATGTATAAGCTGTCCTAATCTTCTCAAATTTTTTAAAGAAACTAAAATTTGAAGAAATAAAAACTGTTAAAAAAGAAAAAAATAAAACATACTTATCGATTCTGTTTCTGAACTTCTGAAGGAACTTCTCGTTATCTTCCTCGGCAACTCTGAAGAGCATGTCGATGAAGTTTTGTCGATCGTTCATGTCGAGTTTTGTGACATCAACTTCTTTATGAACAATTTTGTTTCCCAGAATCTCGTGGTCGACAAATGATTTCATGATTCCTGTTCTCAGCCGATCGTATGTCGGAAGTTTCTCCAGCGCCGCCCATTTCAAAGCCTCTTCGTCTTCGTCGATTCGGCTCGTCCGCCGAGAGTGCTTGGCGCTCGCAAACATTTCCTCCATGCTCCAGGTTGCTCGGCTCATGCTCCGGCTTATGCTGTTGCTCACCAGATGGCTCGCTCGCCGACTTGAACTCCTTCCCGTCTTCTCCATCTTCTACAAATTCAAATATATATATATATGTATGTATTGGTTATGAAACCTCAAGCTTAATCTCAGGAATCAGACAGAAGAAATTACGATTACTTACTTGGTCTGGTCAGGAGATTGTAGAAAAAATAAGTTGAAGCTAAATTGTTTGTTTGCTGTGTTTGGTGGAGAGGAGTAGTTGAATTACATGAACGAATTTTCCTCTGCAAAAATTCTTGGAAATTTTCTTTTTTCTCTCTCCACCTCTCTGTTTTGAGATTGAAGAAGAGGGAGGAGTGAGTCTATTTCGGAAGGAAGGAGTTGTGGGTATTTATATATATATATATAGATATATACACACACACATATATATTTGTTTGGAAGGATATTATTAAATTAAAAATGATGTGAGTTGGATGGCTTGGCTGACTATTATTCAAACGTGATAGGCAGAGCCCATTTCCTCTGTGCTTCTTCTGTAAAAATATTGGTTAAAGGTGTATTGAAAGTCAAGTTGCCAAACTATATATTATATCACATGTGCTTCTTATAATCATATAATAATATTGAATATATATATATATATATATATATGTTTTGTGTCTTTATCGAGATTTTCCGTCTCAATCTATATGGCCGGATGGTTGTATCAAGATTTAGAATTATTTAAAATGTGTAAATTAATTTAGTTTATAAAATAAATATTACCGACATAATTGTATAAAAATTTAAGGTTAAAGACTTTGAATGATGTAGTTGGTAGTTACCTTTGTACATTTTTAGAGACTTATGAGAATGATTCAAACGAAAAGTGTTTCTAAAATTAAGTGTTAAGTAAAATTTTTTTATTACAAATTAATACTTCCATTTTTTGGTCCAGTTAATTTTTTTTTTTTAATTAAAATAAATCTTGTTTTAAAGAATTAGACAATAATGAATTACAATATATATATCTATGTTGAGTTACATAAATAAACCAATGAAATAAAAAATAAATTTTACAATGCATTTTACTTTTGTTAGTATTTAGTTAGTAGTTGTTAAGCAATAGCTTTGTCTTCTCTTCCCATATGATGATAATTTTGTCTTTGTTACCGATTAGACAATAATTTGTATGGAGTAAACCAATTAAAATTTGTCCATCTAGCTTCAAGTATGATCACTTTTCCTTCAATAAATTTGCACAAGTACATAGATTAAAAAATAATATAGGGCAAAGCTTGGAAACACTTAGGGTACCTAAAATCCATTGAAGTAATATTCTATTTGGTATATCTAAGGAACTAACTTAAGGTACAATGGAATTGAATAACTTACTCTTATTGGACCTACCCAACTAGTTCCTTATAAGATCTTCGTATAATATTGTAATTTTAAGAATGATTTGATTAAAGAACTTAGTCAAACATTACATGCTTCATTTTGATATAAATCAATTATAACAAACGTGCATGCTCCATTGTTAGTAATGAGCAAAATAGAGCTACCTTAGATTACAACAACAGAATGTAATAACCCACATCGTTAGGAGTGGATTCTAGCATATTGTTAATAATTTATTTTCTAAAATATTTTACTCCTTTTTTACTAACAATACTGACCAAGGAAGAATTTCTAAGAGTTCTAAAACTCATAAAAGTAGGGATATTCATAATCATATATGAACCAAAAAATCGGACTAAACTAGACCAACTAGATTGGGTAGGATTGTACTAAACTTAATTTGGTATATTCTTTACTTTTAAGTTGAAGAACTTGAAAATTTCAATTCAATTTTGTCCGTATTCGAATACACCAAAACTTTATAAAAAATCTTAAATTATAATTGTTTTATTAATTTTATTAATTATTGATTAGATGAATGATTCTAGTTTATGGATTTATTATTTGTTTTAATTTTTATTGATTTTATCAATTATTTTTTAATTCAAAAGTCAATTAGAAAAAAAAAAAGAAGAAATTTAGTGCAATTCGTTCCCATCTTGGGTCTATAAAATATTTACTTTCTTGTATTTGTTTTGGTCTAGTCCAATTCAATTTATTTGAAGTGGTGAACTCTTGTACTAAAAAACGCATCAAACTTACTGGAAATCTCTTCAAACTATGAAGAATTTCTCTTTCATAGTAGTTAGAACTTTTACTCGCTTTAATAGAAAAAACATATTCAACAATTTGTTATTGAGAGAAATATTATGACTTATTTCTACAACTACATAGAAGATTTTAAGAGAAACTTTTCTCCTTCTTTTATAAAGAATTTAGCTAGTAGATCGATAATAAATTCCATAATATTTTTAACTCGTCATATAAGCCATAAGATTTGAGTAAGATTTTAAAATCAATGTAAAACTAAAACCCCAAAAATTTAGAAAACTAATTCAAAGTTATAAGAATAACATAAAAGAGTTCAAACTCAAAGAATTACCTTAAAACTTTCCTCTATAATAATATAAAGATTAAATCATAGGTAATAAACACGTAGACTACATTCTTTTTATCTGGGTCGAGGAATGGATTAGGTATATTAAGATAGTTGAATAGGGCGTAATAAGTTATCAATGAGCCAAATTTCTATCATACTATATAGTTTGAATGATTAGGTAACAAACTAAGTAATATAGAAAAAAGATCATATTAACATGTTTTAATCCATATCACCAATTGGTAGTTATGGTGGTAATGATAATGATAGTAACCATGATGGTAATGATGACAATGGTTGCAATGGTATCAACAGAGATAGTTGTGGAATAATAACGGTAGTGGTTACAAAACAATGAGCGACAGTAGTAACAATCATCTAATGATAACAATAAAGACAATGTTAATAGTGGTGGTAGTGATGATGGTGGGGATGAGGTGCATGTAACGAAACTCAAACCTTTGATATATATCAGAAACAACAAATAAAAATTAGAACAAGAAGTTTATACTTAATGAAGAACTTAACATATCTCACACTTAAAAGTGTTAACAACAAAATTAAATACTAAAAAAATTCATAAAAAGTCTTAACTACTTGTTTACAGGAGCACCAACATGCTACTGCCATTGTCTCAACAAAACCAACTGCCATTATCTTAACAGAGTCCTTAAAGAAAGGTAAACACAAAAAAATTCTTAAATAAATGAAAGGTAAGAAAAACAAACTTTTGACTTTGTCAAAAACTTTCTAACAAGCATGATTTATAAGTTGCACTGATTTCTGATACTCCCCCTTAGTGCAAGCTAAGAGTTAACACCAAGAGCACAACGAAGTACTTCAAATTTAGCTCTAGAAAGTGTTTTTATGAGGATATCAGTGACTTGTTCTTTAGTTCGTATTTTCAATAGGTTAATGTCTTGAGTTAACATCTTTTCACATACAAAATGGCAGTGAGTCTCTTTGTGCTTTGTGTGTGCATGAAACACAAGATTTTTTACAAGCTTAATACCACCTTTATTGTTAATAAATGGGGACTGGATAGTTGAAATCATAAACCATTTGTTGAGTGAGCCTTTTAAGCCTAAGACACTCTTGAGTGGCCATAGTGGTTACCATGTTCTTAGCTTCACAGATTGAAAGAGGCATAGTTGTCTACTTCTTACAACATCATGAGATTGTTGTTGAACCTGTATTAAAAACATATTCCATTGTGGAACGCTTATTATTTACATCACCATCCCAATTTGTGTTAACAAAATGACTCAAAAGGAATGGGACACACTACTTGTACATTAAGTCAAAATCTTGAGTGTATTTGACATAGTGAAGAACCCTTTTTTTAGCACTAAAATGTCTCTCACATGGATTGTCCATAAATTAAGATATGACGTCAACAGAATATGTGATATTGGGTCTTGAGAAATCTTGAGTCGACACACATGATTTAGAAACTCCTTAAAAATAAAATCTTGTGGTTGTTCCATAAAGATATCACGATCTAACTCCCCATAAAGAAATGTATTTTTCACATCTGGTTGCCACAATTTCCAGCTTGGCATGCCACCAAAGAAATTAGTGTTTGAATTTTTACCATTTTAGTAACCAGATTATAAGTATTTTCATAATGTAAGCCATATTGTTGAGAAAAATTACAAGCAACCAGAGTAGCTTTATACCTGTCAATACTGCCATCAGCCCTTTTCTTCAACTTGTAAACTCATTTACAAGTGATTAATTCAACATCTTTTGGCTTCGGAGCTAACTCTCAGGTGCATTTTTTGTTTAACGCTGATATTTATTCCTTAATTACTTCTTCCCATTTAAGAACACCTTTAGCTTCTGCATAGGATCTTGGCTTTTTTTCATAAAAATCTGTCATAACAAAACAAGACAAAACAGAGTAATGATTCAACTACGTGTCATAATAAGCTAAATATTGAGGTTATCTTCTTTGCCTAGATGACTTTTAAATTAAAGCCTCAATAGTCTCTTTTGTTGAATGTTTCCTCTAGAAGTACAAATATTACTTCCTCTTTAACTTGACCCCATATCACCATAAAAAAGTGCAAGATCTATTATGTTGCTGGAATTTACGTCAACATAATGGGATGACACTTCATTAAACACGAGATCACGAGAAATAAAAACCTTTTTTGTTTGTAGATCCATTCATCTCCATCCTTTCCTATGAGAGTCATAACAAAAAAAAATGCATTTTCTTGCCTTTGATCAAAGTTTAGTTCATTTATTTTGAGATATGAACATAACAAACTGAGTCAAAAACTCAAAAGTAATTCACATTAGGTTTGTGATTATATAAAGCTTTAAAATGTGATGATTCTATGTCTGGCCATGGAGGTAAACGATTTATGACATGACTTGCAGTTTGAACAGTTTCTACCCATAGCTCTCTTGAAAGGTTTTTTACATATAGCCATGATAAACTCATGGTCATAAGGTATGCTAACTTGCATTCAACAACTTTATTCTATTGTGGGGTTTGAGGACATGTCAATTGGCATAGAATTCCATTTTTTTGCAATATTCAAGCAATGAATCAAATATATCTCCCCACTGTTATTTGTTGGTAGACACTTTATCAGCAAGTCAACTTTTTTCTCCACCTGCGATTTGAAAAGAATAAAATTTGAAAAAACTTCACTCTTATTTTCTAGGAAGTATACCCAACAAAGTCGAGAAAAACCATATATAAAAACCAACAGATAATGAAAACCAACACAATAATGTGTTCTTATTTGTCCCATGAGATCTAAATGAACCAATTGTAATGTAGTAGAAGCTCTATTTATCAAATTTAGAAAAGAAAGATGGTTGAAAGAAAATGTATACATTTTGTTCTATGTATAATGACAATCTAAATCCCTAATATTTGTATACAACAAATCACTAAATCAAAAATAAAGAGAAAGAAATTGATACATAAACCTCTTTTCCATCAGAGAGACAATTTGTTGAATGCCACATGAAGAACCCGAGCCAATCACCTACAAATTCAGAGCAACAGAGTGTCGAGAATTTTAGAGAACAGTGACCGAAGATGGAGGAAAAAAAAAGAAGTTATTGTTGCGCCTCCACATTATGTCCAAGTCAAAGAGACCTACAAAAAAAAATTAAAAAAATATAGAGATCCTAGGCTCCTGGCATCAGCGCTTGAAAAAGAAAATTGAGGAAGAAGAAAACCCAATTAGGGTTTTCTTGTGAAGAAGATTTATAAATTAGGTTTTATGTTAAACTTTTTAGCTGTGCATATACATATTTTGTGGGCTCATTAGATAAAGAATGGTATGAGTAGATTTGTGTCTTGTTATTGGAGTTCAAGGCATTACAGGTGGTATCAGAGCCCACGTTCCTAAAATCATCCCTTGTGCATGAGGTTTTAAAGTTTAAATGTAATTTCTTATAATTTTTCTAATGTTGAGGAGTAGGTTTGCTCTTTATTATTAGGATTAAGTATGTTACAGGTGCCTAAATACCTTTTCTTCTCATGCAGTAATATCCAAAACACACGTTTAAGGAAACGGTGTGTTTTGGCTCCCTCACAAGCACAGGCCCATGGAAATCGGATCGAACACACGTAGCCCACTTCACATGGGCTTGTTAACAGCGGTGAGATTTCTCATATTGACAGCCAACACAAACAACATTATATCTAATATCTTTGAAGATGAAAACTGTATTAACAAGCTTTGCAATAGAGATTTTCTATAATAATTGCTAGCCAACATATCCTAGTCGAGAATGCTAAAGTGTTGCACTAACATTCTGTCCTATCATTTCGACATACGTATCACTTGTAAACAATACATATAGAGATTCTTTTCTTTTTCCGGTGAATAAAACATAAGCTACAATGTGTTTGAAAGAATTTGTACATCATTTAAACCAAAAGGACATACCTCCCCAAATCAACTAATCGAGAAATTAAGACGAGATTCTTCTTTAAACGTGGAATGTGATAAACATCCTTAAGTAAAACACCTCCATCATTTGAAATATCAAACTTCATATTGAAATCTCCTTCTTTTAATACATGACGAAAAGAATTATCAGTTTTAACTCTTTTTCCATAATGTGGGTGAACATAAGAGAGTGAGAAATCACTGCTTGTTGCATGATGGGAGCAACCAGAATCGAAAATCCATATACAATGTTTGATGAGAAATCCTATGGAAGTATTAGCATCTACATCTATGTTGAGATTAATTTATTAATTCATAACTTCAATGGATAAGCAATGCTCCTATTTTGGTTATTCAGATTCACCACTTTCATATGCAATGTTTGCTTCTGCTTATAAAAAATTGACACGATAATTTCGTTTGATATGACCAGATTTTCCACATCGATTACATATTAGCTTCACTTTGAACTTTAAGTGTCCCTGTTTTTCGCACTCTTAACAATTTTTTGAATTTCTTTTAGACTGCCCCTATATTTTGAACTATACTTATTATCACCTTTAGACTGAATGGAGAAATTATTTTTTTTCTTTGTCTTTTGTAGAAAGAACATCCTCCACTTGAGAGAGAGATTACTTGTCATTACTGGTAATTTGTTTCACTTAAACTTCTTAATTTGAAAGATATTTGTCCAAATCAATGATAGAGACTTGAGTTCCCCACCCTTGTATTGAAGAAATAAAGAACATGAATTTTTTCTATAGTTTACAAATAAGATAACGACACAAATAGGTGTCACTAATTAGCTCTTCCACGTTCAACTCTGAATTTTCAGCACACAAGGTTTTTATTCTAAAAATTTTTCTAAAATTGAAAGATTACCTTGAGTCATCCAAGTAAGTTCATTCACTATGTACTACTGTAACAGTCTGAACTTCAATGTCGGTGAGTACAAACGTTAGTATAACATTGCCAACTAGTGGAATCAATAAATATTAAATATGCAGAAAAACTACACTTTAAGATACATCCCTTGTGACTGGATAATTATTTATTTAAAATAATTGAGGCATCTAAATTAATTTACAATAGTAAGATAAAAACTAATGAAGTTTTCTTCATCATCTTCCATTGATCTTGGACTTCCTCTGACCTGGATGGAGAGTGAATTGGGGTGAGCTTTACGAGCTCAATAAGAAAAAAGATTTTGTAATGGAGACTTACGTATATACATTCACGCAATATATAAAATGTAATAGTATTTATCATTAAGAAAATATCAAACAAAATATCACAATGAAAATACACAATAAAATAAATTATCACACGAAACATATTTTAATCTTCACTCTTCTGATTTAATTTTTGTTTTCATTTCAAATTACACTTATGGATTCACAGAGTTCTCAAATCAAAACATATTTACTCAGACATAGATATCACTCTACTCATATTTATAAAGAAAATTCACATTTTTTCTTCATAATATTTTTCTATTCAAATATCACACATCCACTCGGATATCACATCTACTTTCAAAATATCACAATACACTCAAAATGTCACATCTAAGGTTTTATCGCGTGATGCAGTTTACATCATCATCGAGGAGAGGCGAAAAGGATCCCCTCATCGCATAGATAAGACACGCAATCTCACGTTGGTCACAACAATTATGTTTGTTAAGTGACCATGCTCACAAATACCTATCCATGTCTAGACTAAGTTTCAAACACTATCCATGTCTGGACTAAGTTTCAAACACTATCCATGTCTGGAGTACGTTTCAAACACTATCCATGTGCAGGTTTACCATACCCGTTGAACTTCAGCCAGACACACACCCTCCTCTCCTCGATTCAGACTAAACGAATATGTATCCAGGATCCTTACACTACACTCTTTCTAAATCTCTCTCATTTCTAACTCACTTATTTCGTACTTAAGATCTTAATTTTTATGCATAATTAAACATAAACACACATACACAGTACACAATATCATCATACACATCAGAGTCATACATTTCAAACCACTTTCTGAATCATCTTGTACCAGATACACAACGAGTACAAGATGTTCAGATTCTTCGCTCAATTGTACCATATCACACAATAAGTATTGTGCACCGTATATCTGCACTAGATCACACAGTAAGTGCAGTGAACTCAAATTTCACACGTATGCACACTGGTTATATATTTCACATGCATAAAATATGTACACATATATTAATACACACACATATTACAATAAATACATGTACTCTTAGTATATGCCTCACACAGAGTATGTATTTATATTTACACACACAATCTCTATCGATACGTACACAAATTCATACTTAAATATGTATACACAATCACAATACACCATAAGTAATTATTTACATATTTGTTCTTATTAGTTCTGTTTTCATCAATTAATATCTACACAAAATATACACATACACAATTTATACATATTTATATTTATACACATCCTTTATAATTTATAAGCATAATATTATGTCTCCGTACGGAATACATATAATTCTTACCTACAGTATGATTAGAAAAACTTTAGAAATCCTTTCTAACTCGGTTTACAATTCTCTCGAAAATCTGGATATCGTTTGGATAATTTTTTTTATTTATAATAGAAAACACCTATATTAAATTATGAATCATTTTAGAAACTATATTACGCAAAATGAGGAACAAATTTTATTTTAGGACACGCGGTCTCGATCACTAACATCACCATGCGTCATCACACGTGTGTCACCAGAAATGCCAGGCGCTGATGTTGCGATCAGTGCACATTGCCACATACGGCGTACCAACAGCAAATTCGGTTGTCGCACTCCCTTTCTTTTCTTCCCTTTTTTTTGTTTTTCCTTTTTTTCTTTTCTTCTTTCCCAACAAACTTTTTTTTCCCTTTATTCCTTGCAACCTTTCCCTCTCATTTTCTTCTTCTTCCTTTTCTTTTCTTTTTTTTTCTTCTTCTTCTTATTCCTCTTCTTTTTTCCTTTTCTTCTTTCTCTCCTTCCTTCTTATCCTTCTTTCTTCCTCTTCTTCTTTCTCTCTCTACCCAACTGAGTCTCTTCTTTCTCTCTCCCTCTTTTCTCTCTCTAACCAATGACGATTGCTTTCGTCTTTCTTTCTCTTTTGGTTGCAGCTTCATGCAACACCATGCAACTCTTCTCTCTCAGTTATTGATGCCACTCAACCCTTTCTCTCCTCTCACAGTTGCGTCTCTCTCTCCTCGCTCTTTCCTCTTTTTCTTTTTCTTCTCTTTCTTTCTTTTTTTGTTATTTCATCACATATATATATACATATGTATATTTACCGATTGGCCTTATTCTCTTGCTCTCTGCATTCTTCTTTTTTTTATTTTTTTATTTCTTTTTATTATTTTATTTAATTATATATAGACACACATATATATATATATATACATGCCATACGTTTTCTCTTTCCGCTTCCAGAGTACACTATGGGTTCTTCTTTTATTTTTTTTCTTTTATTTATTTTTTTCTTTTGTTTAATTATATATATACATATACATCTATATATATATTCTCCTAATGTTTTATTTTTTTTCCTTTTTTCTTCTCCCAAAGGCGTACGCCTCTAGGCTATCCTCCTGCGTGGCACCAACGTCAGCGTGTCTTGCCACGCGACGTACTTCGGTTAGTCGGGGCTGCTAATTGGGCTGTCTTACGTGGTCAAGCTTTTTTTATTTGCACTTTGACTTCCTATTTCTAATTTTTCTTTCAAAAATACCATCCGAACCCAAATTTTTACTTTTTTTTCCAAAATTATTTTCAATTACATCTCTAACCTATTTTCTTCAATAAATTAAACAAAATTAAATTAAATTAATTTATAAATAAATTTTTTATTTTTCTAAATTGCCAAAATTTATCTCATGCCAAATTCTTGGCCTGAGTATTACAACTCTCCCCACTTAAGAAGAAATTTGGTTTATCAAATGTGTCACCTTCTCACTTAGTTAAACAGTTGGGGATACTGAACTCTGAAGTCTGATTCTAACTCCTATATGGCATCTTTCTGTGTGTGATTCTGCCATAGGATCTTGACGAAGGGAATTTTTCTGTTGCGGAGTACTTTGCTTTTTCGGTCTACAACGCCCACTAGTACCTCATCATAGGATAGATCCTCGTGGAGTGAAGGGGACTCATGGAACAAGATGTGTGAGGGGGTTTAAGCTGCATTTGCGTAGCATGGATACATGAAGCACATTATGAACCCTAAATAACTCTAGAGGTAGTGCCAGTCTGTAGATAGCCATATCAATCCTATCTAATATCTCAAATGGTCTAATAAATCGAGGATTTAATTTTTTTCTCTTACAAAACCTACTGATTCCCTTGAAATGAGTGACCTTGAGGAATACTCGATCACCTTTTTTAAATTTTAAATCTCTCATTCGGGTGTCCGCATAACTTTTTTACTTATTCTGAGCTGTTTGGATGTTCTTTCTGATCTTAACATTCTTAGCTATAGTCTCCTTTACAAGATCTGGACCAAATAATTTTCAATCACTCACCTATTTCCAACAAATCGACGATCTGCATGGGTGGCCATACAAAGCCTCACAGTCATGCCGATACTTGTCTAGTAGTTGTTATTATAGGTAAACTCTATTAAAGGTAGGTGATCATCCTAATGGCCCCCAAAATCTAGAACACAAGCTTGGAGCATATCCTCCAATGTGCAAATCGTTCTCTCTGATTGTCTATCAGTCTGATGGTGGAATGTAGTACTAAGAAACAGTTTCGTTCTCGTGGGTTATTGAAAACTAGATCAAAATCGAGAAGTGAACCAGGGGTTTCTGTCGGATACTACTATCACTAGCACTCTATTTAACCTGACTATCTCCTCGATATATATTTTTGTTAACTTGTCCAATGGGTCAGTCATCTTCATAGCTAAGAAGTGAAAAGACTTGGTGAACCGATCAACAATTACTCAAATGACATCATGTTTTGAGTGTGCCCTAGGGAACCCTATCACGAAATCTATTGTGATATGTTCTCACTTCCACTATGGAATCAGTAATGGTTGAAGTAGCCCGCCTGGGCGTTTATGCTCTGCCTTAACTTGTTGACATACTAGACACTTGGAAACAAAGTTTGCTACCTCTCTTTTCGTCATGTTCTACCAAAACCAGGGTCACATACTTTGATACATTTTAGTACTTCCAAGATGCATGGCGAACTTTGAGTTATGAACTTTTGTCATGATGTCATTTTTCAATTCACTATCATCTAGAACACACAACATGTCCTGAAATATCGGCAGAGACTCAAAATTCTTAATTTACTCCTTGTTCTGCATATTTTCTGAGAGCTGCTAGGGTCAAGTCGGCAGATTGAGCTTCCTTTATTCTCTGGATCATTTCAGGTTGAGCAGTCAGGTGGGTTAAGCATATAACTCTCTTTAAGTTCTAAAGTTGTATCTGTTGTATGACCCTTATTACTCTGCATTCTGAAACCATTATGTGAGCTAATATAACTGTATTTTTTTCTATTGAGCGCGTCGGCTACCACATTGCTCTTACCTGGGTGATACAAAATATTGCAATAGTAGTCCTTAAGGAGCTCTATCCAATGTCTCTGATGCATGTTGAGATTCTTCTGAGTGAATATATGTTTCAAACTCTTATGGTCGGTATAGATCTCAAAAGTCTCCAAACACAAGTAATGGCGCTAGATTTTTAAGGCGTGGATAATAGCGGCAAATTCTAAGTCATGGTGGAGAAATTTTTCTCATGACTCTTCAACTGTCTGGACCCATAGGCTATGACCTTTCTATGCTGCATCAAAATACAATCCAACTCCAAGTATAAGGCATCACTATAAACTGTATATCCACATGTTCCACTCTCAAAGTAAATACGGGTGCAGTAGTCAACTGCTTCTTGAGTTCTGAAAAGCTCATTTCATAGTTCTCGTTCCACTTAAACTTAATGTTCTTTTTTGTGAGTCTGGTCAAAGGAGCGGTTATGCTAGAAAATCATTCTACAAACCTGTGGTAATAACCTACTATTCTCAGAAAACTATGAATCTCCTTGATCGATGTCTTTTTCCCCAACGAAGCATTGCATCAACTTTTTCGGGGTTCGCTGACACTCCATCCCTTGATTAATGTGCCCTAAAAAGGTAGTCTACTTGAGGCAGAACCCACACTTACTCAATTTTGCATACAACTTCTTTTCTCTGAAAACTTACAAAATCTAAGTCAGGTGGTGAACGTATTCCTCTCTATTTTTTGAATAGAATAGGATATCATCGATAAATATAATAACGAACTGATCCAGGAATTGTCTGAAAATCCTATTCATTAAGTCTATAAAAATGGCTAGTGCATTGGTTAGTTCAAATGGCATGACCAGGAAATCATAGTGTCCGTACCTGGTTCTGAAGCGTGTCTTGGCAATGTCCTCTGCCCTTATCTTTATCTGATGATAACATGAACGCAAGTCTATTTTAGAGAAGACCTGGGCACCCTGCAACTAGTCAAAAAGGTTATCGATCTTGGGAGGGGGTACTTATTCTTGATCGTGACCCTGTTCAATCCCCTGTAGTCATTATATAACCTTAATGTCTCATCCCCTTTTCTTATAAATGTGACTCCAGTACCCCAAGGGGACACACTATGTCGGATGAACCTACTATCCTACAATTCATTAAGCTATTTTATTAATTCTTCCATCTCAACACGACTCATGTGGTAAGAGATACCTGAGACAAGCTGGGTGCCTGATTGAAGATCTATGGTGAACTCAACTTCTTTGTCCATTGGCAGTCCGGAAAGTTCATTAGAAAATACATTCGGAAAGTCTCGGACTACCAGGATTTCTTGAATGTAAATTTTTTTTTAGGTTTTCCTAGTGTAGAGAAAACAACCGAGTTAAAGAACTTCATAATAAGAAAATTGCCATGAAAGAATAATATTTAAAAATTTTATTAACTTGTAAATGGCTTTTCATTAGGTGGATTGAATACAAGTTTCTTATGAAAGTAATCGACAGTGGCGTGATACGCTGCTAACTGGTTCATTCCTAGGATTATATCAAAGTCTTCCGTGTCAATCTCTGTTAGGTCCACACTCAATTTTTTATCTGTTATATCTATGATATAAGTTTTGTAGATATTCTCCCCTAACAGTGCTCTACTCCCAGGAGTAGACATAAACAACACATAATCTAGTCTTTAAAGTAATACATTCAAGTTTGGTATAAAGTCATATGAGACTAATAAATATGGAGCACCAATATCAATCAAAACATGTGCAAGGTAATTATAGATAGTGTATGTATCCTGTATCACGTTTGAGTTTGTTTTAGCATCTTACTGAGTAAGGTTGTAAGCTCTGCCCTAGATAAGAGGTCTGACCTGGTTCTGATTTCGCATGTACTCTTTTGCGTAGTGTTGGGCACTCCCACATATGCGGCAAGTATTGTTGAGGTGATAACAAAGTCGATCCTCACGATCCTTACCACAGTGCTGGCAAGTCCTACCACGTCCTGTTACCGGAGCTTGAGGAGGAGCTTGAGTCACTAGCCAGGTCTCTTGTTCTACTGAACTAGTGCATTAGGTGTTGGTCTGCAGTGTGAAACTGAGGGTCTGAGATTCTCCACTGCTGAAGGAAATATGTGAAGGTTCTTCTCCACTAGCTGTGCCTTGGCCAGAATGGCTGAGTAAATACTAAGCTCAAATACGTATAACTGCTGTCTAATCGCAGGACGGAGGCCCCACTCGAACTTCCTTACCTTCTTACCTTCATCCATCATTCTCTCTGGGGAATACTAGCCCAACTCTAGGAACTTCGGGTATACTCTGATACAGTCATATCACCTTAAACTAAGTGTGCAAATTCAATTTCCTTCATATGCCGGAGGTGCTCTAGGAGGTACTCTGCATTGAAGGCCATCAGGAACTGTTCCCAAGTGACTGGAATAGGCAGGGTGGCCTGCTTGAGTTGTTACCAGTGACCTGCCTCTCCCACAAGCATATAGGCCGTAAGTACAACTTTTTATTCGGAAACCACCTCAAGAATCGTGAAAACCATCTCTGTCTCAGCTAATTAGTACTCGACCTCTTCAAAAGAGGATACCCCTGCAAAAGTAGATGAGTTTAATCTTTTGTACTTTTCAATATAGTTTGGATCCATCATTGGTGGAATAAGGTCTCGTGGAAGAGGGACTAGATTGTGCTGAGGAGGAACTGGGTGGCCCTGTAGTGGTGCCGGATGATATGTAGAGGCACCAAATTATACTGTGGCGGCATCGGATGATGCGGTGGAGGCACTGGATTATACTGTAGTGGTGATGGATGGTAAGGTGGAGGAGCAGAGTTGTACCGGGGTGGCTCTTGATCTTTCTACTGCAAAGGTAGCTCAAACTGTTGTAGCAGGGGAGGTTCAGGTAGCTCCCTCCTTTCCTCCCGATCCTGCTGGACCGCGATGAGTCTCTCCAGCATCTCAAAGAGTCAATCAATATTCTCTCGAAGTGAACCTTTCCGGGCTGCTCAATTTAGTGGGGGTCTTCCTCTTCTCATCTATTTGTACCTACATTTTATAAGGAAGGGTTGAGTGATAATTAGTATTTGGTGTTCTTTAAATCTTTCTGTAATGAATGGTTCCGAGGAACGCGACTCTGATATCAACTATAAAGGCCCTGAACTTAAATAGAAATAAATTCATAAATTAAATGCGAAAGTGATTAATAGAATCAGGATTTACATTCCTTACACAATAATTTAAAATGTCCAATAAGGCTACAGGAATATCTCTTCTAAAAGACAAACATAAATTAAAGAAATAAAATGAAAAACGAATAACTAAGCATTCTAGGACAACCTTTACTACCACTTGAACGGAGTTCGGGTAGTGAACTACTCACAACTTTTTTTTTTCGGGATCTTGATCTTGATTCTCTTGATCTGAAATAGTTAATAAAAGGGTGAGCTATACTATCCCAATAAGAATATCACACTAATCACATGTACGAAAAACTAAAGATTGGTAAAAATCAGAAAAATAACTAATGGAGCCCTTGTTTTATTTAAATACATTTAAACTTGAAGATGTTTGTTTAATACTTACCATAATGAGTTTTCCAAAGATATCCTATGAAGACTCATATCCATACACTTTTATTTTCACATATAAGAGAACAAGAGACGATAGATTTCCTTTTTTACCTACTTATTGGTACCCTTGGGGGTCCATAGGGGTATCCCCCCTACCCGTGAATCCGATATCCAATTTAAACAATTAACCGGTCGTCCTCGTACCCTGTCTGGTAATGGGATCTAAACATTTCATCACCTTGATACCCCGTCCGGTACGAGGGTGAACCATATCTCCAAAACCTTTCTGGTAAGGGACTTCCCAGCTCCGTCCGACTGAGGTAACGTTCATGGTAGGGTTCCCTATGTATCGAGCATGTCCGCCCTTTTCTGGGTCCTCAGTAAGTCTTTCACATACAAATTTTCATCAACAAAATAATCAACTACGCAATACCAATATCTCATTATATATTCACAAATCAATAAAACGACATTTAAGCAAATAGTTCGATTTCATACCTCAAAAATTAAGAAATGTAATTGGGGCCTTTATTTCAAATTAATAAATCAGATAAAGATCACGATCAAACAATCAATAAACGGAAAAAACAATCTAAAAGTAATAATTTTAATCATACAGTGGATCAATCAAATAAGTAGAATAGTACAGAAAAATAAAAGAGAAATCAAGATAGTTGTGAACTAATCGGTTCCGGCTCCACTAGTGTCCTATAATTATTTTTAGAATTTTTTAATTTTTTATAAAAATACGAAATTATACATCGTTAAACCTTAATTTACCATAACAAAAAATAAAGTAAATGATCCTTATCCGGATTGGTGTTTTAAGATGTCATGTTGTCTACTACGCCTCCTAATGGGTACCAATTTTTCGAATTTTTTCTGTAGAATCCAAAACACTCGTCACGTTCCTAAAAATACTCTAAAAATTCAAAATTGGTGCCCAAAACTCTTTTCGGCCGATTTTGGAATTTCGGCACGGCGCCGCCACTGTGCTTTGGTGCTGGCTTCGTCGCTCACGGTGGCGGTTTGCCTCGACCTGGCAAGTTTTGGCCAGTTTTGGTTGTATCCTTATAGAAAAAATACGTTAGAGGCATCGGTTGATCGGGAAATCACAAAAAATCGAACTTACCGGCAGGGGAGAACCTCCGGGTACGGTGGCTCCCCCGATCCTCTTTCGCGAGTAAGGTTCTTTCTTTGGCTAACTGCACATAAAAGGACGGTTAACATAATGATTGAAAAATCACATGAAACAAGAATCGGAAAGGGGCTCATCGAAGAGATTTTAGAATTTGACCGTGGCGGCTCCACTAGGCTTTGCCTGCAGTTTTCGGCTCACCCGTTGTCCTTCTTGCTCCAATTTGAACACATGGATGTTCGAAATCGAATTCCGAGTGGGTAGGGAGAATTTATACCTTTTTTAGCGGTCGGCAGTGGCTCCAGCGTGGCAACGGTCGGTGGTCAGCCTCCTTCTCCAACGTCTGGTCCTTCTTATCTTTTTTTTATCATTTTTTTCTAAAAATTATTTTCGATTACATCCCTAATTTATTTTTTTTCAATAAATTCAACAAAATTATATTAAATTAAATTATAAATAAATTTTTATTTATTTTTAAATTACCAAAATTGACCCCATACTAAATTTCAGACTCGGGTATTACAATTTAGATGTAAAGTGTTTTGGAAACAAAGAAATTGTAAAAGCTACATGTACATAGAGTCCTTTTTGATTTGTGAGACGGCTAGTTTGAGAGTCAAATGAGATGTAATTTGATATAAGTCAACCTAAGAAATAAGTAAAGAAATTTGATGTCATATCCATTTTCTTCCAATTCTCTCCCGTTCTAACTCTCTAAGCATAGTCATGAGGAATAATATTTTCTCCAAACTTTATTCAAAGAACATATAGAGAAATATGTCCTATGTATACACTCAGACTTTATGAATTAAATACTATGACATCATGCAGATTATATTATAATGTAATTATTAATGAAGTTAGAAAAAAAATTAGATTAATTAAAATGAGATATATAGGCTTCAAATATTATTATTATTATTATTATTATTATTTTGAAATAATTCAAAATCCAAATCAGCTTCATAATAGATATTTGGCAACTAAGGTTTCGAATAGAGACAAGATGGCAATTGTAGGCAAGTGGGATCACCACATTACTTTATGTTCCCAAAATAATATGCTTATGCAAGTTGTGATTTATTTTGCCTTGTCCTCTCTTGTTCCTATTTCTTTATGTAGAACACCATCTATGACTATAAATCAAGTTGGCCTATTTTAAACCAGAATAAATTTTACAGTAATAATTGAGTAGTAGGTTCAGTAAAATACTATATGTCTGATGATTAAAAAAATTAACCTAATTAAAAATATTTTAATAGAAAATTGAATAAAATTGATTCATAAATTAACTTTCAATCAAATCATAAATAAAAATGTAATATTTAAAAAATAATCTTTTATCTTTTGTCTTTTATCTTTTATCTATTCAATTAATTACTAAACAAAAGTTTATTAATTAATCCCGTGAAGGATTTTAATTTTAATTTAAATTATAAACATTAATATGTTCCTCTCATATAGTACAAATTAAGGATTATTCATTTTCCTAGATTCCATAATCAATACTGAGCACATGCTACATTCATTGAACCTTTCAAAAAAAAAAAATCATTATATAATTTTTTGAGGATATAAAAACTATCAATCATTATCTAGGTTTTTCCTTTTTCTATTTTTATAATTACAAAAAACTTTTTCTTAATTATATAGTAAATTAGTGTGTATTTATTCGTATGGCGGCACGATTAGGAGGGTAGGGTCCAAAAATAGATTCCGAATATTAATCATCTTTGCCGTAATTAATTACTAGGGTAAATTACTTATGTAGACGTCAAAAATTAAGAATACTTTGAAAATTTACTAAATATTTTATTTAAAATTTGAAATAGAACCCCAAAATTGCTAGTTAAAGATCACTAGGGGAGATAGTTAAAAATTTACTAAATATTTTGAAAATTGCTAGTTTCTCTTTTACCTTGAGAGAAACGAGTATGAATATATATTTAAAACTGAATATTAAAGGACACGACACAATAAATATAATGACACGGTAAGGTCTTCTTCAATTGCCTCTATGATTCATTAGAAACACATATGAATAACTCTTATTTTACATAGAGTAAAACATTTTAGTTGGAGGTTATGCAGAAACAACCTACTGATGCGACATAAATTGGTACAAAAGAGATTGCGAGTAAATACTATTTGTTCTATTTACAATGATGTAGATGAGATAGTTGATCGCTTGTTTTGAAATTCTGAATATACTTCTACAATCTAAAGGGTGGTCTCATTACAGAGTTCTCAAAGGCCTATATCAAGATTTTATGGGCAGTTAAATGTTGGCATTTTTAATATTCACAAACTCAAGCAACTATGTTTTATGTTCATCGTATGGGACATACGGTGGGCTAGAAATTAGTTATTCACCAAGAAATTTGGATGAATTCTCCCTGTCTAATCATGAGATGTAAAGAAACTTAGCCGGGTAGAGTAGAGAGCATTTAATGCTCATTAATTTTTCTGTTGTACTATTTTGAATGGAGTCTTGGAAATATATACACATACAAGGAAATGAAAAGAGGGAATAAGGGTGGTCTCTAGAAATGTCAAAGGCCATCAGCTGTATCCAACTTTTAAACATAAAAATACATCTGGACCCTTCATTCTAGGGTTTTAATTTGAGCGGTCCACCTGTCCATTTTGTTAGCCTTCTCATTTCCTTTTGATTCTTTTCACCCGCTCCTCAAGATGAAGTCAATTTGCTTTCGGCCCTTCGAGTTCCTCCCTATCTCTTATTTGACTCTTTGAACTCCCTTGTTGCAGATGCTTCATCTTGAACAGAAGCCGATGATGTGTTGAAGTCCCTAAGGGTTTTATGAGCAAATCGATGAGCTGTTCCCTCGAGGTGACATACTTTGTTTCAACGAAGTCCTTTTAAACCTGGTTACGTACTATGTGGCAATCGATGTCAAGATATTTCGTTCGTTCGTGAAAAATCGGATTTGCTGCGATATGCTCGGCTGCTTTGTTATCACAGTTCAATGTTACGGATAAGTGGACTGTTATTTAAAAATCATGAAGTAGATAGGTTATCCACTGAACTTCACACACCGTGGATGACATATTTCTATATTCAGCCTCTGCGAAAAACTTACTCACCGTAGCTCGTTTCTTTCTTTTCCAAGAGATCAATGCAGACCCAAGGAAGATGTAGAAGCCCATGAGCGATTTGCAGGTTATCAGACACGATGCCTAGTCCGAATCACAAAAAAGCTTGAACTTTAAAGTCATTCTTTCTCAAAAAGAAGATGCTTTGCTCCGACTATTGCTTTAGGTACCTAACAACGTGTAGTGCGGCCATCTCGGTTGTTGCATGAATTGACTGAGGTGTTGAGTGGAGTACATTATGTCAGGCCTGGTGAAATTGAGATAAAGTAAACAGCCGATTAGGCATCTATATCTCTCCAGATCAGGTAAGATCTCTCCTTCCTCTATATTTAGTTTTAGTCTGGAAGGTAGGGGAAAGTAGCTTCCTTTTGCATCTTCCATCTTTGTATCTTGTAGAATATCTCTGGTGTTTTTTTTTTTTTTTGCTAATGTAGATTCCTTTTTTTGACCTAGCTATTTCGACTCCAAGAAAGTATCTTGCTTGGCCGAGGTCCTTAATTGTAAACGCTTTATTCAAGGCGCTTTTGACTTCGCAAATCTCTTCTTCATTAGGACCCATGATAAGCAAGTCATCAACATATACCACAACTGCAACGTAGTTTCTTTTTATTCCTTTTGTGAATAGACAGTGGTTGGTTTCTAACTTGGTGAAGCCGATAGATTGGAGCTTTGAGGTAAGCTCCTTGTTCCACTTGCGGCCCACTTGTTTTAGGCCGTATAGGCTCTTGGTTAGACGATAAAATTTCCATTTACTAGCCTTAAAGTAGACCTCTAGAGGTTTTAAGTATAGTTCCTCTTCCATAAAACCATGTAGGTATGCGTTGTTAATGTCTAACTAGTATACTGGCCAGTCGCTTGTGGCTGCCATGGCTAAAAGTAACCGAACCGTGACCATTTTGGCCACTGGTGAGAAGCTATCATGATAGTCTATGCCGAACTCCTGGTTGTAACCTTTAGCTACAAGTCTTGCTTTATATTTATCAACTGAACCATCGACATTATATTTTATTTTGTATACCCATTTTGAGTCGATTACTTTCTTTCCTGTTGGTAGTACAGTTACTACATATGTTCTATTTTCTTCCAGTGCGGACAGTTCAGCCTGTATGGCCTCAACCCACTTGCTGTCCTCTTTAGCATCCTTGTATGATATTGGTTCTTTGGTAATAGACACTTGTGCAATAAAATTAACATAGCCGTGATTGTATGTAGGTGAGGTGGACATGAGAAAAGGAATCTCATACATGGGTTATTTAGTGGTGTGGGCGATAAAGTCTTCCATCCAGGCAGGCCTGTTTTCCACCCTGATGCTCCTTCTCACTTCAGACTCCTGGGGAGTGCTGGTTGGTAAAGGAATTTCTTCTCTTCTTTGTGGATGGTTTTCAATTGTGTTTACTATGTCGTCACTTGGTATTGGCAGTGATGTGTCGTGGTAATCTGGTTTAAGGTGATCTGTTTCATATGGAAAAATATGTTCATGAAATATGACATCCCTTGACAAAATCGTTTTTCTGTTTGTTATATCATATAATTTGTAAGCCTTTGCATCGAGTGCATACCCTAAGAAAACACACTTCGAAGCCCTAGGTTCAAACATATCTTTTTTAGGGGTGACATTTGTAGCAAAACATAGACAACTGAAGGTTTCAGGTTTGAATAATTCGGCTGTTTTTTATACAGAATTTCATAAGGAGTTTTTTATTTTAAAACAGAGCTTGGTAAAACGTTTATTATGTGTGTGGCTGTAAGTATGGTTTCATCCCAAAAACTTTTGGAGAGTTTTGATTCAAACATCAATGCCCTAGCAATTTGTAATAGGTGCTTATGTTTCCTTTCCACCACCCCATTCTGATGTGGTGTGTATGTATAGGTTTTTTTATGCAAGATACCCTTTTCTTAGAAATTGTTTTTGCATGAGGTGTTTATGAACTCAGTACCGTTATCTGTCCTAACTGTTTTGATTGTTTTCTGAAATTGATTTTGCATTAGATTGTAAAAATATTTTAAAGAATTTGGTACACTCATTTTTTCTTTTAATAAATAAGTCCAAGTGGCTCTTGAGAAATCAATTATGGTTAAAAAATAAAGTGCACCAGAGGTACAATTAACTAGGTATAGTCCCTAAAGGTCAACATATATTAAGCTAAAAATGTCACTGGTATTGATGAAACTTTTAAAAAAAGATAAGCGATACTATTTTGCCAAGGGGCATATTTCACAATCATGTAGAGCTGCACTACCTGGTAACTTTAGACTGGAAATGTGGATCAATTTTTTTGTGGATGTGTGGCCGAGTCTTTTGTGCCATAGTTGTAGATTGTTTTCTTGGGTGTAGCTGATGTATGCTTTGTTAGGGTCAATGTCTTCACTCAGGGTGTACATTATTGTTCCCTTCTTCAATATTTTGTTAGTTGTCAAGTCCTACACAAATTATAGCTTGAGTTAGTTTTCTGACAGAAATAAGGTTGCAAGTGAATTTTGGTATATAAAGAACATCCTGTAGAATTAAGTTGTCACACAGCTTTATGGTTCCTTTGTGGGTTAAATGATTTGCAGTTCCGTCTAGTAATGAGACAGGCACTGTAGGTTCTAGTTTGACAGGTTTTGAAAGTATTTTAAAATCATGGCATATATGTGATGTGACACCTGTGTCCATTATCCAAGTTCCTATGTCATTAAAGGTATGTAAAAAAATAGCATTTAGGTTGCTTACCAGGGGGGGCAGAGTAGCCCACGCACCATGTCGATTATGCCGTGTTTGCTCCTTAGTTCTTTAAGTACTTGCTGATATCTTGTTGTATGAGTGTGGACATTTTTGTGCCCCAGTTTGTGTTAGATACTTCTGTTTTAGTGTTATCAGGGGCATTGTTTGCCATTGCATTAGCCTTTTCTTTGTTCTTTTTCCCTTTGAGTTCAGTAAACCATTCTGGGTAGCCATGGAGCTTGAAACAAGTGTCCTTTATGTGTCTTGTGTTTTTGCAGTAAGTGTATGCCTTGCTATCCTTTTCCTTTTTTCGGTTTGGAAATTTGGATTGTCTTTCAGGTTGGTGTAAAATGCAGCAGGTGTCCCCTTAAATGAGTTACTATTGTGTACTTCCCTATGTTTTTCAACACTAATCACCATGGAATAAGCTCTATTTACTCTGGGTAAGGGGTCCATGATCAATATTTGGTTTCTAAAATGGTCGTATGAGTCATTAAGACCCATTAAAATTGGATTAAGTTGTCGGTGTTATCTATTTCACTGTGTTGTATTGCAACATGACAGGTGCAAGCAGGTGAGGGCCTTAGGTGTGTTAACTCATCCCACAGCCTTTTGAGTTTTGTATAATAGGCTGTGATAGAAAGGTTAGATTGCGTGATGGAACTTATTTCACGTTTTAGCTGATACAACAGAGGTCCATTGCTTTCACCATACCTTTCTTTTATTTCATCCCACAGGTTTTTTACTGATGTGGTGAACAGGAAGGCACTAGCGACCTCTTTATTCATCGAGTTCAGAATCCAAGACACCACCATGTTGTCTATTTTGTGCCATTGTTCATATTTTGCAGCATTGGGTTCGGGCTTTCTACATCTACTGTCGACGAGGGCGAGCTTATCCTTGGCTCTTAATGCGATCACCATGGCTCAGCTCCAAGACAAGTAGTTGGATCCATCGACTGTGGTTGTGACAAGCTACATTTCGGGATAGTCTGAGCTTAGGAGTGCCAATACATCTGTATTAGGGTTTTCCATTGAGCAGTAGAGTAATATTGTAATGTAGAAATCAGGAGAATCAGTACTTATCACAGGCACTGCTCTGATACCATGTAAAGAAACTTAGCCGGGTAGGGTAGAGAGTATTTAATGCTCATTAATTTTTCTATTGTATTATTTTGAATGGAGTCTTGGAAGTATATACACATACAGGGAAATAAAAAGAAGGGATAAGGGTGGTCTCTAGAAACGTTAGAGGCCACCAGCTATATCCAACTTTTAAACAGAAAAAAACATCTAGACCCTTCATTTTAGGGTTTTAATCTGACCAGTCCACCTGTCCATTTTGTTAGCCTTCCCATTTCTTTTTGATTCTTTTCATGAAACTGCACATATATATTTTTGAACCACATGAGTTAGTGGAACGTAACAATGTTAGTCACATAGGATTAAAAAGTAGGGAATATAATAATTAACTCATAACTAGTCTCCTCCTCCATAAGGTATGCCTAAGGTAAATGATTATGTCTCAAGTAACAAAGAAGTATTCTCATGTATTAAAACAATATGTGGAGACTATAATGGTAGAGCTTTTAAATGGATATGGAAGATTCCTACACCAGCTTTACTTGTAACAGTTAAGGATAGTTTTTTAATTGATTTGTATTCCATTAAATAATACAGCTCTATATATATAAGTTTTTTATAACATAAAATGAAATAGACAGTTAGTTACTATTAATCATATAAGGTTTAATTTTACCCTTTGCTTCCTCTCTGACACTCTAATCTATTTTCTTTTTAATATTCTGATTTTTTTTACTATTCTGATTTAATTCTTTTTTAATATCATGATTTTCTTTCTCACTCTCCCTCAAGTTGAGGAATATATGTTGTCTATTTTTAACTTGCTAATAGGAATTTAGAATGTCGGATTATTTACATATTTATTTGATATGTCTGCAAATTGAGAATTTGTGGGCATGTATAGTGTACATATTAAGTTATTGTCAAATTTTTTTATAACATATATGTTAATCTCAATGTATTTAGTTTGGTCGTGTTATACTAGATTATGAGTGATGCTTATAGCTGACTTTTTATTAGAGTACAGGCGCATAAGATTTTTCTATTTTATTCTAAGATCCTTAAAAAAAACTTTTATCCATAGTAGTTCACATATTTCTTGTGTCATTGCTTTGAACTCTTATTTCGTACTTGATCTCGCAACTATATCTTATTTCTTACTTTTTAGGTGATTAGGTTGCCACCGAGATAAGTATAGTAGCTTGTAACGACCTCGGAAATTCAAAGAAAATAAATAATAACCTAAGTGCGGAACTGAAATGATTAGTTAGGGCTTACATTCCTTACACACTACTTAAAGTACCAAATAATGCTACAGAAATTACTTGTTTGAAGGAAATACAAAAAATTAAGGAAATAAACGAAAAATAAAATGAAATTGGCATCCTACTCGCAGCTCTCTTGTGGATCGGGCTTTGGATTCGGTCCTCTTGATCTAAAATAGTTAAATAAGGAATGAGCTACACTACCCTAGTAAGAATATCACACTACTCACTGACACAGAAATGAAGGTTGGTAGAAAATTAAAATAACTAATGGAGTACTTAATTAAACAAATACATTTATTAATAATAAAACTATTTACCGCCCACTTACCGTAGCGAAATTTATAAAAACAACCTATAGAGACAATAACATAGCACTTATCATGATTTCATATGCCATCGGTAACATGCACATATTACAAATCCATATTCCATAAATCAAACAACAACTGTCCCTTTCTAACAATAACTGTCCCTTTCTATTAGCCTACTAGTATCTATGGGGATTCATAAGGATGTTCTCACTACGTGTGAACCCTTTTCTTTAACATTCTCAATTAACGGGTCGTCCCCATACCCCGTCCGGTATGAATACCAAATTACTAAACCTCAATACCTCATCCGGTATGAGGGTGAAACGGGTCGTCCCCATACTCCATCCGGTATGAGCACCAAATTATCAAGTCTCGATACCCCGTCCAGTATGAGACAATGTTCACGGTAGAGTTTTCTATTATACTCGGTCTGTCCACCATCTCCCAAGATACCCAGTAAGACTACTGTTTTATCTATTCACTTAATCACACAATTTTATATTTTTCTTTAGTCTCCATTTTCTAATTCAATGATAACCGCATAAATCAAATAATACATGCATTCAAAACTATAAAATCGATCAATGAAATACTATCATGCAATTAACTATAAAATAATTTAACAGAATCAACAATAGATAATTTCCGGTTCTGGCTCCATTAATAACCCATAATTAATTATGAATATTTTTTAAATTACACAAAATACCGTATTATTATTTATTTAGACTTCAACTTCATACAGAGAATAGGGTGATGGATTCTTACTCAATTTGATGCCTGAAAAGTGAAACTTGTTGACTGCGCCTACTAGCGGTCCCCGGATTTCTTGAATTTTTTTTTTCAAGAATTAAAACACACTATAAGTACCTACAAATGTCCCAAAAAACTCAAAATCAGTCTCAAAACCGATTTTTGGCCAATTCCAGAATTCTGGCACATCGGCTTCGCCGTGCTCTGGTGGCAGTCCACCTAGGGTCGACTATTTTCAGCCGATTTTGCATCAATTCCTGCGAGAAAACATGTTAAGGGGACTCAGTTGGCTGAAAAAATACAAAAATCGAAACTCACTGGCGGCGGGGCTCTCCGGTGCGACAGCTCCTCCGACTCAAGTTGCGGTTGGGTGTTTTTCTCCGGTCAACCTGTAGAGAAGGAAATTATGATCACAATGGTAAAAAAATTACGCCGAACGGGAATCAGGAAGGGTCTCATCGGAGGCATTTTGTGAAATTCCCCGCGTCGGTGCTGCCGAACTTTACCCGCGATTTTCAGCCAATTGACTAGTCCTTTTGCTCTGATTTGGTCACGAGGGTGTTTAAAATTAAATTTTGAGCAAAAGAGAAAATTTTTACCTTTTTTGGTGGTTAGAAGTACCTCCGGCGCGGCGACGGGTCTCCTTCCCAACAGCTGTGTCTTCTTCTCCGGCGAGGGTGTCTGGCGGGTAGGGTTAGGGTTTGGTGTGAAGAGGGTTATTTATATCCATTCCCATTTAATCTGGATCATCCATCAGATTTGATCTGAACCGTCTTATCGCAATTAAATAGAGAGTGAATCTGGACCGTTCATCGCGATTTAATCTCGGGCGTTCTTCGCGATCTAATCTGAACCATCCGATCACATTTAAATCTGATCGTCCGATTGCGTTTGGGGAGAGAACGCATCCAGGCCGTCTGTGCGCGTGGGAACGGAACTAAGCTGTTCAATCACGGGAACACAGATCACCTGTGTGGCCTCTCGCGTGGCACCGCCTCAGCGTCCGTTGCCACGCAGCGCGTCCTGGTTTGCTAAGGCTGCTGACTAGGCATCCTATGTGGTACAAGTTTTCTAAATTATATTTTGACTCTTGTTTTCTGATTTTTCTTTCAAACATACCCACAAAACTCAAATTTTCACCCAATAATAGATAATTTCCGGTTCCGGCTCCATTAATAACCCGTAATTAATTATGAATATTTTTTAAATTACACAAAATATCGTATTATTATTTATTTAGACTTCAATTCCATACAGAGAATAGAGTGAGAGGTTCTTACTCAATTTGATGCCCGAAAAGTGAAACTTGTTCACTGCGCCTATCGATGGTCCCCAAATTCCCTGAATTTTTTTTAGGAATTAAAACATGCTATAAGTACCTACAAATGTCCCAAAAAAATCCAAAATTAGTCTCAGGACCTAATTTTAGCCAATTCTGACACAGCGGCTCCGCCGTGCTCTAGCGACAGCACCGTCGTCCGCGACGGTGGTCCACCTCAAGTCCGCTATTTTTGGCCGTTTTCAGCCAAATTCAACTGATTTTGCATCAACTCCTACAAGAAAACACATTAAGGGGCTTCAGTTGGCTCAAAAAATATAAAAAACTAAAACTCACCAGCGGTGGGGCTCTCCGGTGCAGCAACTCCTCTGGCTCACTTTGCGGTTGGGTGTTTTGCTCTGGTTAATCTGTAGAGAAGGAAACGGTGATCATAATAGTGAAAAAACTACGCCAAACGGGAATCGAAAAGGGCCTCATCGGAGGCGTTTTGTGAAATTTTCTGTGGCGGCGCTGCCGAGCTTTGTCGCAATTTTCGGCCAATCGACTGGTCTTTTGCTCCGATTTGGCCATGGGGGTGTTTAAAATTGAATTGCGAGCAAAAGAATAAATTTTTACATTTTTTAGCGGTCAGAAGTAGCTCTGGCGCAGCAGCGGGTGGCGGCGACAGTGGGTGGCGGCGACTCTCATTCCTAGTGGCTGGGTCTTCTTCTCCGACGAGGGTGTCTGGCGGGTAGGGTTAGGATTTGGTGTGAAGAGAGTTATTTATATTCGTTTTCATTTAATCTAGATCGTCCATTGTGTTTGATCTGGATCGTCCGATCGCGATTAAATAGGGAGTGAATCTGGACCGTTCATCACGATCTAATTTGGACCGTCTGATCACGTTTAGGGAGGGAACGCATCCAGGCTGTCCATGCGGGCGGAAACGGATTTGGGTTGTTCGATCGCGGGCACGCAGATCACCTGCGTGGCATTGCATTAGCATCTGTTGCCACGCGACGCATCCTGGTTCGCCGGGGCTGCTGACCGGACATCCTACGTGGCACAAATTTTCTAAATTATATTTTGACCTCTATTTTCTGATTTTTCTTTCAAAAATACCTCCAGAACCCAAATTGTTACCTATTTTCCCCAAAATTGTTTCAATTTCATCCTCCATCAAATTTTCTTCATTTTTATATTAAATTAAAATTAAAAAAATTTTAAAAATTGCATAAATTAATTTAATTTACATTAAATTAAAATTGGGCATTACATAGCTTGTAGTAGATCTTCTCTTTATAACAAACTTTGTATAATTTACATTAATATAGGCTTCCATGAATAATTTGTCATTTTTTTAATATAATTCCTTTCCTTGGTAATCCTTCTTTAAGTATTGGAGTATTATGTAGGCTGATTGTAGGTATATTTCTCTTATATTGTACATGAATTGGTTGATAACACTTACTGCATATGCAATGTCTAGTCTTGTGTATGATAGGTAGATCAACCTCTCAACTATTATCTAATACATTTCTTTATTCATTGGCATATTTTCCTCTGCCAGTCTTAGTTTGTGATTAGGATCAATAAATGTCCTATATGATTTACATACTAGTTTACTAGTATCATTTAACATATCAATAATGTATTTTTGTTAAGAAATAAAATTTTCATATTTAGAATAGACAATTTCAATTCTTAAAAAATACTTCTGCTTATTTAGTTCTTTGATTTTGAATTCTTTTTTCAAGCATTATCTTATTATTAGTTGTTTATTCTCATTATTTTTTATTATGATAATATCATCAATAAATATTAAAAGGAGCTGCAACTCTTATGTTTTTGAGTATTTAATGAACAGATTGTAATCTTCTTGAGTTTGGTTAAATTTTATTTCTATTATCGCATGTGTTAACTTACCAAGTCATATCCTACAGTTTCAGTCCACAAAGTACCTTTTTTTTTATGAAGTAAATTAATCATGTCTATGAAAATTTTCACTTCACCTGTGCTCTTTAAACATACATCCCTTTTAATTTTTTTTTAATGTTTTTACAAAGTGTACCAATAAATTTGCCTTGGCTTCCTTTTTGTTCTTTGTTTTAGTGATATGAAAATTGATATTGATCCAAAATAAGACATAGACAAGAGCTAGCGAAAATTGGGTCATAATTAATTTTTTTTTTTAAAAAAAGAAATAATTACGAATTAATTCAAACACCACCAACCCAAGTGAACAAGGCAAACAATAAATAGAAAATTTACCCTTTCTGGTTGAAAATACAATTAAAAAATAATTACTTTGTGATCTGATTCCACCCAAAGAAAATTCGGTCTTTCTATAGAAAATGATGAGTGGTGGTTGTTAAACAAACCATTGTTGTCGCTAGTGCTTTAATTTGTTGAAATAAGACAAAAGCTCTTGTCATTATAACACATCTTTCATACTACTTACCTATATTTTAGTAAAAAATTATTTAGTTTACTAATGAATGTGCAATAACTCTGATACAATTTTTTATATATGTAAAAGTTGATATATTTTATTAATGATTGTGAAATATAATGTAATGCAATCTTTTAAATATGATACATGGGATATTTATAACTCATAACCCCCTAATCTACATTTTTATAAAATAAAAAAAAAAATAGAATTCACAATCTACCCAAAAAAATAATTAGTTAAAAATGTTTATTGTCATTCGTTATAATATATCATATATATATATATATATATATATAGAGAGAGAGAGAGAGAGAGAGAGAGAGGTTGTTGTTATTGCATGAGCATGAGGATGAGCTTAATTTTGCCAAATCACGAGTGCATTTATTGGTCATTGAATTTGTACCCTCAAAAGATTAGGTTTAGTGGAAAAGGGATAATTCAATCTTGATTTTCTCCAAGATTGAAGAAACTAAATAAAAAAAATAGTCGAGCAATCTTGGTATGATCAATTGGTTCATGACATCTGTGTTATCTTCTAGATCCTTTGTAATTGGGATTTGCTATTGTAATTTTATGTAGGTGTTACATTTGACAAAAAGCCTCCACTCATTTCATTTGTTTAATATTGTTTATGTATTAGTATTATTTCTAATCAAAATCAACTATTATTTTCTTTCATTATATATGTATATATGTTTGTCAAACACCCATTTCAAACTAACAAGCATTCAGTTTTTCCACTACTAACCCCAATACATTTCTCCTCTTGAACATCGTTTTTCTTCTCCAAAGAATTGATATTTTATTAATCATACAGAATAAATTCCATTTTTCCATTTAAATAAAAAGACTAAGTAAGCAATAGACCCGCAAAATTAATAATATTATCACTATATATACTGTTTTTTAGAATAACCCATAAACTATCTAACTATAGTTTCTAACAACTCAAACCCATTATAATTAAAAATAAATAAATAAATAAATTTGAACTAGTTGTTCTACATATCTTCCATCAAGAAACTTAACTTTGAAATGCAGACACATGAATAAGAATTTAATGTTTTTATTTTTACGATTCATTTTGAAACAGTCAATGAATCATATTTTAATGTTTTATAAATATGTATATATATATACCACCTTGTGCTTTTTCTTAGTTAAAGTTAATTATTCTGTTTATACATGTTATGAGGACTGTTTTATACAAATGAGGGACTTTGCTCTACATTATCTATTTTGGTCTGGAAATTTGAACATGTCAAAAAGTATTCCTTCCTTCTCATGTTGAATGCATGTTTGAGATTTTTGCCTCAACATATGAAATATTTCAAGTTATAATAATTCTTTCAATAATTCATTCGAAAGACTTTATGATACCCGCCAATATCCCATTCCCAAAAGAGAGTTATATCTATATATGTAATGTTTGTTATAAGGATATAATCATATATACATACATATATATATATATATGCGTTTCTGCGTGCTTATGTGTAAAGTAAATGATTTTTTTGTAGTGCATGAATTCATGATATTATAAGAACTCTTCCTTTATGTTCAGAAAAACTTAACCCTAAATAAATAACCAATGGTCTCGTGCTGACAAGAATAACCTCTCTTGAGTGAGGTATTTATTGTTAATTACTTGCAATAAAATAAACACACCTTATGTATAATATACATATAATAATATGATTAATTGCACCATCAAAAGTTCGGAATTAATGAGGAATATCATTTTTTAACATGAAGTCCATCCATTACAAGTGGAAAAAAAAGAAATTATATGCTAGAGAAAAAAAAATTAGATTTGAATTGTAAATCACAAAATATTGATGTGGAACTTGTTGATGTGGTTTGAATTTGGGGATAGCTTATCTATATTTAGGGAGATCTTTTACGCTTATTCTAGTGAATATTTTATGTATATCTTAGAAATATTTTGTATTTATAAAAATGTTTGATATATATCCTAAAAAGTTTTGTGGGATAAAAACTTTCGTAGTTTCTTTATTTAAGGGCATGTGACTCTATTAGTGATGTACTCTCTGTTAATGATAATAAAAAATTTTCTTATCGGTTTTACCCGTAAATGTAACTATACTGTCGAACCACGTTAAATCTTTTTTTTTTTTTACTTTTACTTTAGTGTAATTGTGCATGATTTAAGGATTAATTTCTCCAACTAGTGGTCTCAAAGTTTGAGTTAGACTGAGAAAGCCATATATGAGGGAGAAGAAACTGAAGAGACAAATTCCATTCGACCCCATTGCGAGCAGTCGAACTGCTCTTGATGCACAATGGCTTTTAGATATGGAACAGTCTGTACGCAGTAGACCAGATCTATTCGTCAAAATCGGTGTAGGAAGAAAGTCTGTGTGTGCAAGAGGAAACGACATATTTACAACTGAAACAGAACAGCCTGAGTGCAAAGAAGAATTATCCAGATCCAAATCTATGCGGTGGCAGCAGTTTGAAGAAAATCAGAGAAGTTGTGGTTGTCTTCGTCTACGTGAAGCAGTGTGCAGCGCTGCAGCTCAGAGAGAGACGTCAAATCTGTGAAGCCAAAGTACAACATGACGTAAACTATAGAGCTGAGGAGAGAATATGCATATTAGAGAAGAAGAAGATCGCAGAAGGTGAATTGCGCGAAGACTGAATCCTGATGATTTTTTGACACGTTTTCACCATATCCGTGCTGGATTTGAGAGTGCGCACTGTCTTATAGAGATTGTTAGTCATTTCACAACGATACGTGATTATTCTGGTGGCAGCGCATGGGCGACATGTGGTGGTCTAGTGACAACGCGTGTACCGGCGTATGGCAACGTGTGGGAACAAGTGTGGTACGTCAATGGTTTCACGCGGTGGTTTTAGTGCAGTGGTATTTTTTTGTGAGTGGTTTCTTATTTTTTAACAGTGTTATTTCTCTCTATTTTATTTTTGATGGACAATTTAGGGATTTTGAGATGATATCCACAAAGTATAAGATAGAAAATTTTGATAGTGGAACGAGTTTTAGTTTGTAAAAAATTAGAATTAAATCATTTCTGGTTTTACATGGTTTGCAGGCGATGATTAAAGAAAGTTTTTCTAAAGGTATGAGAGAATCGAATAAGGCAGATCTATAGGATAAAGCCTTATGTGCGTTCTTTATAAGTGTGACTAATAATGTTCTACAAAAAATTGTTGGAGAAATGTTATACGGGAAATTGTTGGAGAAAGTTCAACTTAAGCTGCGTGAAAGAAACTGAAAGAGTTATACTCTGTAAAATAACTGAAGAATTGTCTTTACTTGAAGGAAATGTCCATTTTCTTATGAGACTTCTGTTGATACTCTATTGTATGAAAAAAATAATATTTCATTAGATTATGTTAATAATGCACTAAAATCAAAAGAGCTGATAAAGAATTTTACACAGTATAAAGGAAAAGGGGAAGGTTTAGTAAGTAGGAAAAGATAACGGACAAACCAGATCAAAATCTATAGGTAAAAAGACGAACTATTGTGAGAAACAGAGTTACTTTAGGAGAGATTGTCCTATACTGAAAAGAAAAAAATATATAAGAGTTTTATTAATATAGCCGATAAGAATAATTTTAATGATAATGATAATAGTATTGCTGAGGAAGTTCTATCTACGAGTTCAGATCATAAAAAAATTCGTAAATTCTTAATGTTGGTGCTACATTGTACATGTATCCACATAGACATTGGTTTACTACTTACAAGCAGATGAATGACACTGTGCATATGGGAGATGAAAGTCTATTGACTATAGTCAAGATTTGTACTATCAGATTAAGAATATTTAATAGTGTTATCATAACTATTGAGTATTGGCATGTTCTTCAAATGAAGAAGAATATGATTTCTCTTCCTACATTAGAGTCTCAAGGTTACAAGTTTCATGTAGAAAATGGTGTCTTAAAGTTTGTAAAGGCTCCAATGCACTCATGAAAGACAATTTGAAGTCTAGATTATATGTTCTTCAGAGGAGTGCAGTTTTAAGGGAAGTTGTACCCAAGGAGCAGTAATCAGAATCAATTGCGGCATCTACGTCTAGTTCATATGAGTGACAATGGGTTATCTATTTTAAACAAGCAGAGTTTGTTAAACAGGTATAAAGAAAGAGTCATGGGTTTCTGTGAATACTGTGTGTTTAGGAAGGAGACCAGCATGAAGTTCAACAAAAAAGCAATGAATAAGACCAATGATAAATTAGATTATGTTCATTCTGACTTGTGGGATACATATAGAGTTCTCTCCAATAGTGGTGTTAAATATTTTTAGATGTTGATTGAGGATTACTCTCTGGAAGTTTGGGTATATTTTTTAAAGTCCACGGAAGAGACATTTTCAATATTTGTTATATGGAAGACAATTATTGAGAAGCAGACAGAGAGAAAGATGAAGTGTCTTAGAACAGACAATGGATTAGAATTCTACAATCATGTATTTAACGATTTCTATAATATATAAGGCATAGTGAAACATCGCAAATATGTTGGGACACCATAATAAAATAATATTGTAGAACACATGAATAGGATACTTTATAATAAAGCGAGAAATATGTTGTCTCATTCAAGTTTGGGATAGGAATTTCGTACTAAGGCTGTGAACACTATTTGTTACTTGGTTAATAGATATTCATCGACAACTATTGAATGCAAACCTTCTTTTGAGGTATGGTTTGGTTCACCTACGGATTACTCTCAATTGAGAATGTTTAGTTGTCCTACTTATGCTCATGTGAAGGATGGAAGCGTAAGCCAAGAGTCAAGAGATGCATATTTTTTAGGTATGCATTTACAATGAAAGGTTACAGCTTGTCATGAAGTGATCCTAAGTCTCTAGAGTTGATTATCAATAAAGACATGATATTTAATGAATCTGCATCACTAGATAGTCAGAAAGATAAGGCAATAATAGAATCAAATCACGGTATTGAAGAACAAGTAGAGTTAGAAGTTCAGTTCAATGATATAGGGAATGAAGTGCAAGTTCTCAATGAAAAAGGTGATAGGGCACCTGATCAACAGCAACTATATAGTATTACAATAGGTAGGGAAAAAAGACAAATTAGACCACCATAGATGTGTGAGAATCTAACAACATATGTCTTATCAATTACAAGGATAGTTGATTTATAGGAACTAGGAAATTCAAACGCATATCGGGGGGTTAGTGTTGTGTATGAAAAACTTGATGACAATTATCACTTTATGTAAGGATCAGGTAATAAATTTAGACGCTACCTAGATTTGGTTGGAGTATGTAATACTCGATAGCGCCCCTATAGGGGCACGTTAGCAAGACAGTGTGATAAGACAGATAATTACTTTAATAATAGAAATAATTCAAGACAAGGGAAAGATTTATTGATATGACTTGAATTTAGGGATAACTTATCTATATTCAATGGGATATTTTATCTTTGTTCTACTGGATATTTTATGTATATCTTAGTGATATATTATATTTATCCTGTGAATATTTGATATATTTGATATATATCCTGGAACATTTTATGGGAAGAAAACTTTTGTAATTTCTCTATTTAAGGATATATGACTCTGTTGGTGATGTATCTTCTTTTGATGATAGTGAAAAAATTTCTTATTAGCTTTGCTACTGTATGTAGGCGTATTGTCAAACTATGTTAAATCTGGTATTGTTCTTTGTTTTGTCTTTAATTTACTATGATTGTGTGCAATTTAGGAATTAATTTCCCAAACACAACTAAATATAACTGAAAGTAAATATTTAATTGCTCGTATTCAATTTTCTATGACATATGAAGGCATGAGTCGAAGATTTACAACTCAAAGATTAATTGTAATCAACACGTGTATGTTGTGAGCATGTTTTGATAGAAGATATACAAAAATGAATGTTTGTGAAATCCTAAAAATTGTTAAGACTTGTACTACAAAGAATCAAATTCACTTCAAAATAACAAACACAACATTCAATGTAGAATACATTATTTTTATGATTTGCAATAAAAAGTTTGTTATTTTTCATCAACATTCATACTTTTCCCTATGACATCTCATTTCATCCATCATATAGCACATTCCTAAGAAAATGGCATACCCTCTCCCACCCAACACATTCATTAAGGCTAACATCAAGGTGGTTGGCTGGTTACACTAGTTTCCTCAACTACTCAAATTGTTGCTCTGTATCTTAGTTCCTCTATTGGATGACCCTTGTAAGTTCATCATGTTTCATCACATGCATCTTATTATAAGGAGCTTAACCAATTATCTTGGCCTTTTATAAGGCATTGTCATTAGAGTTATCTTTTTTCTTACCAGTGTCTTTCTTCCTGCTATCAGATTGCTCTTATCATTCCACATGTGATATTGACTAATGAATTTGAAATTTCTAAGAGGTTGAGATGGTAATTTTTTATTGGTCATGTAGTAGTCAACATAATCCACAAACAATTAATAAATAGTGCTCTAGAATTGTTTGCGATAAAACATTTATATGTGTAAGTTAGCAAAACATTGAGAAATAAAAATTTAAAAATAGATTAATTATATTTATGAGATCCACCAATTCATTCATGCTCGTAAAACACCTAATGTAAAGGCCTGGAACTTAAAAAGTAATAAAATTATGAATTAAATGTGGAAGCGAAATAATTAGAATTTACATTCCTTACATAATAATTTAAAATGCCCAATAGAATTACGGGAATGTCCCTTCTAAAAAAACAAACGAAAATTAAAGAAATGAGCAAAATGCAATATACTGAGCATTTTATAATGACCTTTACTAGTTTTTAAACGGAGTCCAAGTGGTGAACTATTCACAACCCTCTTGTTGATCAGGATCTGAGTTTTGGTCCTCTTGATATGAAATAGTTAATAAAAGGGTGAACTACACTAACCCAGTAAGAATATAACACTACTCACCGATACAGAACTGAAGATTAGTAAAAATCATAAAAGCAACTAATGCAGCTCTTGATTTAAGTAAATTTATTTATCATAAGGAAAACCATTATTGTATATATTTACCATTGTAAGATTTTTAAAATCGACCTGCAGGGATAATAACTCAAATAACATTCTAATCTGATTTTCAAGTAAGCAATAACAACAACTTTTTTTTTTATTTGCCTACTAGTATCATTCCATAAGGATGTCCCACCACGCATGAACTAATATTCAACATTCATAACTAATCGGCCGTCCCCATACTCCGTCCGGTATGAGCACCAGAAATACCATCCCTCAATACCCCGTCCGGTATGAGGGTGAATCGGGCCGTCCCCATACTCCGTCCGGTATGAGCACCAGAAATACCATCCCTCAATACCCCGTCCGGTATGAGGGTGAATCGGGCCGTCCGGTATGAGCGCCAAAAATACTATTTTTTGATACCTCTTCTGGCATGAGGCTACGTTCACGGTAGGGTTCTCTATGTACCTAGTCCGTCCGTCATCTCCCAGGATATCCAATAAGGTTACCATTCATTAATTCATATGACCAAACAATTTTCTGTTTGCATATTAATTTCTAATTTCACAATCAACCGTAAATCACGCAAGATAAGCAATATATATATTAAGGAAGCATAATTGAATCATTTAACCATTCTAGTATATCATCATATATTTAAAGCTGTAAATTTAACAATCAATTACACAGGAGAACAAATAAATGACTAACCACTTTCGACGTCATTACTAACCTGTAATTATTCTCAAAGTTTTCTAATTTATACAAAATACAATATTATTAATTATTAAGCTTCAATTCCATAACAGAGAATAAGGTGAAGGATTTTTATCCGAATCGGTGTCTGAAACACTGAACTTTCTACTGCGTTTACTAGCAGTCCCTGGATTTCCTGAAGGTTCACATACCTAAAAATACCCCAAAAAACTCAAAATTGGTGTTAAACATCTTTTCCGGCCAAATAACTCCAGCGACAGTGGTTTGCCTCAGCTTGGTTATTTTCGGCCGGTTTTGTACCCATCCCTGCAAGAAAACACGTTAGGGGGTCTTGATTGGTTGAAAAAAGTAAAAAAACATAAACTTACCGACGGTGGAATTTTTTGGTGTGGCGGCTCCACCGGCCCACCTTCGCGGTTGGGTTTTTTTTTTGTCAACCTGTAGAAAATATAACGGTAAACACAATGGTGAAAAAATTGTATGAAATGAAAAACGAGAAGGGGCTCATCGGAGGTGGTTGCTGGTTTTGCCCGCGGCATTGTCATCAGGCTTTGCTCGTAGTTTTATGCTCACCCACCGTTCCTTTTACTCCGATTTTGCCATAGAGGTGCTCGAAATCAAATTCCAAGAGGATGGGAGAATTTTTGCATTTTTTGGCTGTTGAAGGTGGCTCCGATGCGACGACGGACAACGGTCGGCTTCCTTCTCCGGCGACTGGTTCTTATTTTCCAAGGAAGGCTAACGGCTAGGGTTTAAGTTTGGTGTGGTGCGAAATATTTATACATGTCTCACTTAAATTTGAGTCGCTCATCGCGTTTGATTTTGACCGTTCGATCGCATTTAAAGAGGAAATGAATTTGGACCATTCATCGCGATTTGATCTCGACCGTCCGATCGCGTTTAAAGAGGGAACAAATTTAGGCCGTTCATCACGTTTAATCGCGACTATCCGAGTGCGCCTGAGGAAGAAACAGATCAGTACCGTCCACGCGCGCGAAAATCCTTCCGGAATGTCTGATCGCGAGGCACGCGAATCGCCAGCGTAGCCTCTCGCGTGGCACCGAGTCAGCGTGCCTTGCTATGCGACGCATTTCAGTTTGTCGGAGCTTCTTAATAGGTGATCCTACGTGGCACAATTTTTCTTAATTATGTTCTGACATTCAGTTTTCGATTTTTCTTTCAAAAACATCATTCGAACCTAAATTTTCACCTATTTTTTTCAAAATTATTTTCAATTTCGTTCTCAACCTATTTTTTTTTCATAATTCATATTAAATTAAATTTTATTAATTTAAAAATTAGATTTTTATACATTTTTTTAATTTTAAAATCAATTTCATACTAAATTTCAGAATCGGATATTACACCTAATATTAAGTTATGATGCGATTAATTTTTGAACAACCAGATTAACAGTAATTTTCTGTATATATATCCAAAATATGAACATTAAGATGTCAATTTTTTAATATAATAATTTAATTAATTTTAAGATGTCAGATTCCTCAATTAGTTTATTGATACACCATAATTCTTCTTTAAGTTTGGTTAAAAGTCAAATTTATGAGGCAAAAAATCGTTGTATTTTTAGGTGTTGACACGTTTGACTTACCAAACATGACCTCCATGTTCTAAGGGATCATGCTTACTTAATGCTGACTACATTAAGTCTATCAAGTCATACTTTACTTAATGCTTACTTAATGTTGTAGGGATCATTCTTATTTTCTAATATTAAAAAAAAAAAATTAATATTTGTTAAGATATATAATAATAATAGTTTACTTTTTTTTATAGTTAAACTCTAGCTGTTAAATCTAAACGTTAATACTAAATTTATTATATAAGCCTCCTAATAACTATAATATCTTTAATACTTCATTTAAATTACGAACTGAATATTAAATTAAATATACATAATTATTCAATTATTTAAAACAAAATTAGTATGAAATTATCAAGTAAAATAAATTAATAATTAATAGTAAATATTCTCTAAGATTAGTATAACATCTTTCTATCTAATAATAGAAAAGTACTATTCTTAAGTTGTCAAATTCATGTTTATGTATTTTGTAGAAGATCTTAAAAGATATATACTGTTATTGAAGAGTATTATGAATGTAATGCACGAAAAAAATTCAAACATTAACTTTAAGAGTTTTTAATTAGTCACAACGTCCTTTGTTTACATGATATATGGTCATGCACATCACAAATGTCGGTGAGCCTCCTGGATGATAACTTCATAATCATGGTGCTAGCCATTGCCTTGTTTTAAGATTCAAACTGTTTGTCGATAACTTTCAACAACGTTCATATATTATTATGCCAATTAATAGAATTATAAATATTAACAGAGATCTTAGTTTTTATTATTTTTATCGATCAATATTATTTGATTGACTAATTTTCATAATAATAGATGTTTCTTTCTTACAGATAACATAATAACTATCCATCTTATCTCTTTAGATTTTGTAGTTATCACCTTTCAGATCGATAATGTCATATTTTATATTAGAAAAAATTTTATATTAAATGAATATAAAAATTAACTATATTCATATTTATATTAAAATCGAGGCAAATAAACATATATTATGCTTTACTCATGTAAAACGTATTTCAAATTCCGAAATATTAATTAAGTGACATTTGAAGTATGATTGTAGATGAAATTTGTAATTGAAATGAAACCATCAAATTATGTTCTATTTCTTAATTTCAGCGGTTAAATTAAGAAATATAATTTGATATTTCATCTTAATTAATGATAAAAAATTAACAAAATCTCATGTGGGATAAAATTTATTATATTACGTATGATTAATCAAAATTAAATCTATATATTATAGATGATCCTAAATATTTAGCGTATAATTTTTCATAATTAGAGATGTTATGGCTAGTCTTTAGTTAAAATTATACAGATTATAATATGCATATTCAAAGGAAAATACCAAAATATCATTTCAAAACACAAAAACTTAGAGAAAATCAATTTTCTAAAACAACTTTTCAAAAAGGCATAATGTTTGGTAAAAATTTCATAGAATACGAAATGAAAATCTAAAAAACGCACATTAAAGCATAGGAAAGTACCAGCACTGGTACCAAATACTAAAATGATCTAAAACTATACATAATATCCGCAATAATTACATAGAGAATATTAACATGAACAAAAAGTTGACCACCAGCCGTTTCAGGTTCTTCTGCATCCTCTTTATATGTAGATAAATAAACATTTTGTTATTATATGAATGTTATTGTAACACTCAATTATTTTTATTTTAATTTATTTTTATTATTTCTATATAAATAAAAATATGTATTAATTGAATTAATTTTATTTTATTTTATTTTAATTTGATTTAATAAAAATAATAGTAATAATAATAATAATAAATGTGAAAAAAATAATTGAGAATTTAATTGAAAATAATTTTGAAAAAAATGGATGAAAATTTGGGTTCTGGGGGTATTTTTGAAAGAACAATCGGAAAACGATGGTCAAAACGCAATTTAAAAAAGTTACGCCAGGTTAGCTGCCCGGTCAGCAGCCCCGACCAACCAGGACGCACCAGGTGGCAGAGACGCTGACGCGGGAGGCCATGTGGGCGATCCGCGTGCACACGATCGAACAGATAAGATCCGTTCCCGCGTGCACGGACGGTTCAGATAAAAAACGCGCACGGACGGCCCAGCTTGCATCGTGCACGGATGGTTTAGATTGAATCGCACACAAATGGTGCAGATTGAATCGCGATGAACGGTCCAGATTCACTCTCTATTCAATCGCAATCGGACGGACCATATTAAAAGCGATGGACGGCTCAGATAAAAAACGGATGGTATAAATAACCCCATCTGCACCCAAACCCTAACCTTAGCCGCCAGAGCCCCTCGCTGGAGAAGACAGCCCAGCCACTAGAGAGCCGACCGTCGCCACCGGCCGCCGCACTGAAGCAATTTTCGACTGTCAAACGAGGTAAAAATTCTATCATTTGCTCAGAATTTGATTTCAAACCCACCCATGGCTAAATCGGAGTGAAAGAACCGACCAATTGGCCGAAAAACGCTGCTGAAGCTTAGTGGCGCCGTGCAGGGTGTTTCAATTTTCGCCTCCGATGAGACCCTTCTTGATTCCCGTTCGATGTGATTTTTTCACCGTTGTGATCACCGTTTCCTCCTCTACAGGTTGACCGGAGTAAAACACCCAACCGCAACGTGAGCCGAAGGAGTCACCGCACCGGAGAGCTCTACCACAGGTGAGTTTCGGTTTTCTACCATTTTTCGGCCCACTAAGGGCCCTAAGTGTGTTTTTCCATAGGAACCGATGCAAGTTTGGCTGAATTCAGCCGAAAACGACCGAAAACAGCCAACCCGAGGTGGCAGCACTGTTGCCGGAGCACGACGGAGCCACCGTATCGGATTTTTGAAATTGGCCAAGTAGGCCCTGAGACTAATTTTGGGTTATTTGGGACATTTGTAGGTACTGTAAGTGCGTTTCAGTTCCCGAAGAAAAATTCAAGAAACACAGGGACCGCCCATAGGCGCAGTAACCATTTAGCTTTTTGGTGTCAAATCAAGTAAGGACTCCTCACCCTATTTCCTATCATAAAATTTAAGTTTGAATAAATGATAATACTGTATTTTGTACAAATTAAATAGATATGCATAATTAATTAAGGTTGTTAATAGAGCCCGAACCAGACATTATTCTCTGTCGATTCCTGCTTGATTTATTTTATAGTTTAAATGCATTATGGTATCTGATTTATCTATTCTATAATTTTAAATGCATATATTACTATTTTACGTGACCACTGCATGATTTTGAAATTTAAGATATGATTGTATTACCAGGTGCATGTTTATTGTTTATATGATTATGTTTAACTTGGTAACGGAGACTAAGGGAAAACAGATAAGGTGACAGCCTCCCTAGATATCCTGGAAGATGGTGGATGGACTGGGTTCATAGGGAACTCTACCGTGAACGTAGTCTCATACCGGACGGGGTATGGAGACTTGGTCATTTGGCGCTCATACCGGACAGGGTATGGGGACGGCCCGCTTCACCCTCATATCGAACGGGGTATTGAGGTTTAATGTTTTCGTGCTCATACTGAACGGGGTATGAGGACGACCCTGGAATTAAGATTGTTAAGGGGAATGGTTCGCATGTAGCGGGGACACCCCTATGGAGCTCTATGGATACTAGTAGGCTGGTGAAAATGAGAAACTGTGATAATTAGTTATTTTTAATGAATACAGATTTATGATATATTTTATGTTACTGATTATGCATGAAATTGTGATCAGTATAATATTACTGCTTCTGAAATTTGTTTCCATTAATTTTCCGATGGTAAGAAAAAGGGTAAATGGTTTTATTTTAAATAAATGTATTGGTTTAAATCTACTACTCCATTGGTTGTTTTGGTTTTCTACCAACCTTTACTTCTGTGACGGTAATATAGTGTGATGTCCTTACTGGGTTAGTGTAGCTCATTCCTCATTTAACTATTTCAGATCAGGAGGACCTGGTTCCCGAGCCCGATCCACAAGAAGACTGCGAGTAGATGCTAGATGCTTTATAGTTTCCTTAATTTTTCTCATTTCTCGTACTTCTTTCAAAGAACTCATTCTATGATGTTGTTTAGTACTTTTAAGTTTTGTGTAAGGGATGTTAACCTTAATTTTTTATTTCACTTCCTCACTCAGATTATTATATGTATTTCCTTTTGAATTTTTGGGACCGTTACTGTTGGTATCAGAGCCAGGTTTCGATCCTGGGACCTGTGGATTATGGGCTCACCACGCATCCGTATTGTTCTTGATTGTGACTCTGTTCAATCCTCTGTAATCGATACATAATCTCAATGTTCCATATCCCTTTTTAGCGAAAGTGACTCCGGCACCCCATGGGGACACACTATGTTTGATAAACCATTGTCCTGCAATTCAGTGATCTATTTTCTCAGCTCCTCCATCTCAACACAACTCATGCTGTAAGGAGTCACCGAAATAGGCTGCGTCCCTGGCTGTAGATCTATGGTGAACTCGACTTCTCTGTCCACTGGCAGTCCGGGTAGTTCGTCCAGAAACACATCTGAAAAGTCTCGAACTACCGGAATCTCTTGAATACAATTCACTTTCTTGGGTTTGCCTAATTAGAAAAACAGCAACGTTAAGGTACTCGACGAATAAGAAAACTTGCCATCAAGGAATAAGTACTAAATGATTCATTGGTTTGGTGTTTCTCTAAGTATTATTATGTAAGGGACGGGTCCGAAGAACGCGGCTCTGATACCAACTGTAATGGCCCTAGAAATTCAAAAGGAAATACATATAATAATCTGAGTGCTGAAGCGAAATAAAAGATTAAGGTTAACATCCCTTACACAATAACTTAAAAGTACTAAACAACATCTCGGAATACGTTTTCTGAAAGAAATATGAGAAATAAGAAAAATTAAGGAACTATAAAGCATCTAGCATCTACTCGCAGTCTTATTGTGGATCGGGTTCGAGAATCAGGTCCTCCTGATCTAAAATGGTTAAATAAAGAATGAGTTACACTAGCCCAGTAATGACATCACACTATATCACTGTTATAGAAGCAAAGGTTGGTAGAAAACCAAAACAACCAATGGAGCAATAGATTTAAACCAATACATTTATTTAAAATAAAACCATTTACCCTTTTTCTTACCATCGGAGAATTGATGGAAACAAATTTCAAAAGCAATAATATCATACAGATCATAATTTTATGCATATTCAGTAACACAAAATATATCATAAATCTATATTCATTAATAATAACTGATTATCACCGTTTCTCGTTTTCACCAGCCTACTAGTATCCACGGGGATCCATAAGGGTGTCCCCGCTACACGTGAACCATTCTCCTTAACAATCTTAATTCCTGGGCCGTTTTCATACCCCATACGGTATGAGCACCAAGACATTAAATCTCAACACCTCGTCCGGTATGAGGGTGAAGTAGGCCGTCCCCATACCACGTCCGGTATGAGCACCAAATGACCAAGTCTCCATACCCCGTCCAGTATGAGACTACGTTCACGGTAGGGTTCCCTATGAACCCGATCCGTCCATCATCTCCCAGGATATCTAGTGAGGCTGTCACCTTATCTGTTTTTCGTTAGTCTTCGTTACCAAGTTAAACATAATCACATAAATAATAAACATGCACCCGGTAATACAATCATATCTTAAATTCCAAAATCACGCAGTGGTCAGGTAAGACAGTAAATACATGTATTTTAAACCATAGAATAGATAAACCAGATACCATAATGCATTTAAACTGTAAAATAAATCAAGTATGAATTGATAGAGAATAATGTCTGGTTCGGGCTCCATTAGCAACCTGAATTAATTATGCATATCTATTTAATTTGTACAAAATACAGTATTATCATTTATTCAAACTTCAATTCCATGATAGAAAAAAGGGTGAGGGGTCTTACTTGATTCGACACTGAAAACAAAATGGTTACTGCGCCTACGGGCGGTCCCTAGGTTCCCTGAATTTTTCTTTGGGAACTGAAATGCGCTTATGGTACCTACAAGTATCCCAAATAAACCCAAAAATCATACCCATGGCCCACTCGGCCAATTTCAGAATTCTGGTTTAGCGACGGCACCGCAGCGTGCGGCGGCGATCCACCTCGAGTTGGTTGTTTTCGGCCATTTTAGGCCGAATTCTGCCAAACTTGTATCAATTCTTGTGGAAACACACACTTAGGGCCCTCAGTGGGCCGAAAAAACGTAAAAAAAATCGAAACTCATCTGCGGTGGGGCTCTCCGGTGCGGCGGCTCCTCCGGCTCACGTTGCGGTTGGGTGTTTTGTGTTGATCAACTTGTAGAGGAGGAAACAGTTATCACAACGGTGGAAAAATTTACATCGAACAGGAATCGAAAAGAGCCTCATCGGAGGAAAAAATTGAAACACCCCACGGCAGTGCCGTTGAGCTTCGGCGGCATTTTTCGGCCAATTGGCTAGTTCTTTCACTCCGATTTGGCTATGGGTGGGTTTGAAATCAAATTCTGAGCAAAGAATAGAATTTTTACCTCGTTTGGTAGTCGAAAATTGCTCCGGTGCGGCAACGGGTGGCGGCGGTCGGCTCCCCGGTAGCTGGGCTGTCTTCTCCGGCGAGGGGCTCTAGCAGCTAGGGTTAGGGTTTGGGTGCTGATGGGGTTATTTATACCCATCCGCTTTTGATCTGGGCATTTCATTGCGATTCAATATGGACAGTCCGTGCGCGATTCAATCTGGGCCGTCCGTGCGCGATTCAATCTGGGTCGTCCGTGCGTGATGCAATCTGGGCCGTCTGTGCCCGCGGGAACGGATCTCAGCCGTTCGATCGCGTGCACGTAGATCACCCACGTGGCTCCCCCCGCGTGATCTCCCGCGTCAGCGTCTCTGCCACATTGCGCGTCCTGGTTAGTCGGGGCTGCTGACCGAGCAGTTGACGTGACGTAATTTTTTTAAATTGTGTTTTGACCACCGTTTTCTGATTTTTTAAAAAAAAATACCCTCAAAACCCAAATTTTCACCCTTTTTCCCTAAAATTATTTTCAATTAAATTCTCAATTATTTTTTCACCCTTTTTATTATTATTATTATTATTATTTTCATTTAATCAAATTAAAATAAATTAAATTAAATTGTAATCTGTATGATATTATTGCTTCTGAAATTTGTTTCCATCAATTCCTCGATAGTAAGAAAAATGGTAAATAGTTTTATTTTAAATAAATGTATTGGTTTAAATCTAATGTTCCGTTTGTTGTTTTGGTTTTCTACCAACCTTTACTTCTGTAACGGTGATATAGTGTGATGTCCTTACTGGGCCAGTGTAACTCATTCTTTATTTAACTATTTCAGATCAAGAGGACCTGGTTCCTGAACCCGATCTACAAGAAAACTGCGAGTAGATGATAGATGCTTTATAATTTCCTTAAATTTTCTCATTTTTCGTATTTCTTTTAGAGAACTTATTTTGTGATGTTGTTTAGTACTTTTAAGTTATTGTGTAAGGGATGTTAATCTTAATCTTTTATTTCGCTTCTGCACTCAGATTATTATATATATATATTTTTTTTTGAATTTTCGGGACCGTTACAGTTATGCATGAGGTTTAATTTTTCTTTTTATTTTTGGCCTTTTGTCAATGATCCAACGGTTATTAATCAGAGCCTCCACTGCGCAGACATTGTGTAACACCCACTAATTTCTTGATTTTTATTTTTATTATTATTATTAATTTTATTTAGTTTATTTTATAATTTTATTATTTTAATTGATTTATTTAATTTAATTTAAATTTTTCTTAATAAAAATAAAAATAATAATAATGATAAAATGGGGTAAAAATATTATTTGGATTTAATTGAAATTGATTTTGGGAAAAATGGATGAAAATTAGGATTCTGGGGATATTTTTAAAAAGAAAATCGAAAACCGGGGGTCAAAACGCAATTTAGAAAAATTGTGCCACGTCAGTGCCATGTCAGCAGCCACGTCAGCGGCCCAGTCAGCAGCCCTTGCCAACCAGGACCTGCCGCGTGGCAAGACCACGTCGACCCAGGAACGGGCCACGTGGGCGATCCGCGTGCGCGCGATCGGACGGCCCAGATGCGTCTCCGCGCGCACGGACGGCCCAGATCAAGCGTGCGCACGGACGGCCTAGATGCACGCGCACGGACGGCCTAGATGCACGCGTACGGACGGCCCAGATTTAATCAAGTACGAACGGCCCAGATTCAATCAAAATGGACGACTGTGATTAAAAGGCAAAAGGGTATAAATAAAACCTCCACACCTGACCACAAAAACCCTAGCCTCATGCGCTTGCCGGAGAAGACGAACCAGACGCCGGAGGAGCCGGCCGCCGCCACCCGCCGCAGCACCGGGGAGTTTTTTGACCGCCGATCGAGGTAAATTTCATACTCTTGGCTCGTTTTTCAATGCTGAGTTCCCTTGTGGCCAAATCGGAGCCAAAATCTCAGCCAAACGGCCGGAAACACGGCCGAAACTCAGCGGCGCCGTCGCGCCCCTCCTCGATTTTTGCCTCCGATGAGGCCATTCCCGGCCTCCGTTTGATACAATTTTTATATCACCGTGATCACCATTCTTTTCTCTACAGGTTGATCGGAGCCAAATCACCAAAACACGAACCTCGCCAGAGAGCCGCCGCACCCGAGAGCACCGCCGCCGGTAAGCTTCAGTTTTTTCGTAATTTTTTGGCCCCCCGAGGGCCCTAGGGTTGTTTTATCGCAGGGACCGATGCAAGTGTGGCCAAATTCGGCCGGAAACGGCCGAAAATGGCCAACCCGAGGCGAATCGCCGTCGCCGGAGCACGGCGGAGCCGCCGTGTCGGAATTGCGATATTGGCCGAAAGGGGCCCTAGGTCTAATTTGGAATTTTTTGGGAGACGTGCAGGTACCAATAGTGCATTTCAGTTCCCCGGGAAAAAATTAGGAAAAATTAGGGACAGTCTGTAGGCGCACCGTAGAGCCGTATTCGGACCCCGAAACAAGTAAGGACCCCTCACCCTATTTCCTATTACGGTATTAAAGTTCAATAAATGATAAAACGGTATTTCATGAATCAATAGATGTGTGAAATTGTTTAAGGTCGCTAATGGAGCCCGAGTCTGGTGTGTTTGTCGGTTAGCTGTTGTTTGGCCTCTTTTACGGTTTTAAATGCAGTATGAGGTCTGATGTTTTCATTTCATAGTTTCGTGTGCATATATTACTGTTTTATTGATTATGGGTTGAATGACTGAGAACCCGATGTTGTATGTCGTCTTGTTTGGCATAAATTACTGGTTTGCTTGTTTGTGTGTGTGAATTGATGATGCTGACTGAGGAAAAGGGGAATGAAAGGTTATGTAAATTGATAATTGTATAATGTGGTCAGCCTGACTAGATATCCTGAGAAATGGTGGACGGACCGGGTCCGTAGGGAACCCTACCGGGATTGTGGTCTCTCATACCGGACGGGGTATGGAGACTTTATGTGTTTTGGCGCCCATACCGGACGGGGTATTGAGGTTTATAGTTTTGACGCCCATACCGGACGGGGTATGGGGACGGCCCTGGAATATGATTACAAGTGTTAAGGGTTCACGGGTAGCGGGACCCCTATGGATCCCCATGGATACTAGTAGGCTGGTAAATGAGGAAAAATATGTTGTGTGATGATTGAATTGCAAAAGGCGTGATAAGTATTATGTTATACAGTTCATATGATTCCATGATGTTGATAATGTTATTGCTTTCGTATATTGTTTTATGAATTTCACCGAGGTAAGTGGATAGTAAAGGATTTTATTATTGATAAAAGAATTTGTTGTAAATTATGCTCCATTGGTCTTTTTGTGTTTTCTACCCACCTTTACCTCCGTGACGGTGAGATAGTGTGATGTCTTTACTAGGCTGGTGTAGCTCATTCCTTATTTAATTATTTCAGATCAGGAAGACATTATTCCCGAGCCCGTTCCGCAGGAAGACTGCGAAGGGGACGCCTGAAGACTCCGTAGTTATATTTATAGTTTTTATTTTCGAGTTTCTCTTTTAGTTAGTTTGTTCTTTTATACTTTGAGCACTTTTTTGGTTTTAGTGTAAGGGATGTTAATCAAATTTTTATTACGCTTCCGCATTTGACATTTTTAATACACATATTTCATTTTAAAATTCCGGGGCCGTTACACATTGATCCGATGGGTCACTGACCTCCAGCTCAAAAATAAGATGATGGTGTGATTATTTCAAATTTATTTCACTAAAAAGAATTAGCATAACGACATATTCAACTTTAGAATTCATGACTTCTTTGTAATTTCAGAAAATTTACACAGTGTCTCACTCCATCTTAATCTGTTATTCAATATAAATTAAAATCCCAGTCATATTTTTATTTTTTTTTAAGTGAAAAAAATATTTCCAGTCAGTCCGATATAATAATTTATTACAAGAAGATAATAATAGTTATGCAATATTCTGAGTAGATAATATTATTATTATGTGTTAGATTTATTTGTACCGTGTGGAAATGATGACTTTGCGAGTGATAAATTAGAGTTATTTCATATTCAATTTCTATAAATTTAATTATTTTTATGATAGGCAACTTATCAAGAAAATTTTTTTAGATCATTAATTAGCCTTTTCATAAATATGTATGTGCGTCAGTATATTTTTTAATATTTTATTTATATTTTTAATATAGAATCCTAAAGAAGTTTTTATATTTTAGTGAGAATTTTGGATTTAACGTTACAAATGAATAGTTTTTAATATTTTCTGTTATTTTTTTATATTAAAAAAATTATCTAATTATTTATTAGTTTCAATTTTCTTTTTACAAATTATCTATTTCTTTTAAAAATGTATAAATATTTCAATAGAATCGAATACGTAAGATGGCCATTCACCTTTGATGATAATATAAACTTATCACAAGTTTGTTCTAAACTTTCAGCTTATACATGTTTAATCCTATTAGTGTGAATAAAAATTTGTAATGTCAGAAAAATATTTCTTCTGAATCCATAAACATATATAAATTTGGACCTACATCCTAGTAGTTAAATATAACTTTATATATTGCTTCAAAATATAGTTATATTTACTAAGTTTATAAGTTAAAGGGTAAGGTGTAACACCCAAACCCTGAATTTAGGTCTGGGATAAATAAATTATACTAAAAAAAAAATTTTAAAAATTTTAATTTTTAATTTTTATTTGAAATTTTGAAGAAAATTATGTTTTGGATATATTTGAAAATAATTTTCAAAAGTCAGGGCCAAACTGAAAATAAAAAATGATCTAATTAAAAAAAATTAAAAAATTGGGGCAAAAGTACAAATAACGAAAAACAGCCCGCGTAGGACCGCCATGTCAGTAGCACGACCAATCACCGTGTGCCACGTGGCAAACACGCGGATACGAATCCAAGGGGGAACCCACGTGGGTGATCCGCGTGCCAACAGATTTGACGGCCCAGATTTCCTCCCGCAGGCACAGACGGTTCAGATTCATTTTTCTTCAAGTGCGATTAAATGACCCTGATTGATCCGATCATGCAGTCCAGATTCATTTCTCAGATAAGATTGATCTGATGGCTAGGAATGGATCACGTCTCCTCGAATGGATGGTTTGAATTTAATGAAGATGAATATTTAAACTCGTCTTCCCCAGAAACCTTAACCCTAGCCACAACCAATCCCGCCGAAGAAAAAGAATAAGGGCGGTCGGAAGGAAAGCCGACCACTGTCATCGCCGCACCGGAGCAGCCGCCGACACTAGGGGGGTGAGTTTTTTCCCCTTTCACTACGAAATTCGATTCTAAGCCTCCCCACACCCATATCGACACTGAAAAATCAAAAGGGAAGCTAGAAACCGAGGGCATAGCTTGGCCGAGCCACCGCACCCGTGACTCAAAACCCCTCCAGTGAGCCTGAATCCCATTCCCATTTCCTTCCCCTTTCTGATCATTAGATTCCTAACTCTTTTCTAGTATAGGACGACCGAAAAAAACCTCCAACCGCGAGGGAGGAACGATAGAGCCACTGCACTGGAAAACCACCACCCCGGTAAGCTTCAGTTTTTTCCTTTTTCTGACCCACAAAGGCCACCTAACCTTAAATTTTGCAAGTTTTCACTTAGGACTGGCCAAAAATGGTCAGACCGAGAGGAGACACTACTGTAAACGGTAGAGCCGATGCTGGAGCACGATGGCAGCGCCGTGTCGGAACTCTAAACCGGCTAAAAAATTTTAAAACCCTTATTTGTTGCCTTTTTTTGGTATTTCGATATATGTGACGCGTGTTTTTAGTTTTCGCATAAAAAACTCAAAAAATTCGAGAACTGCTGAGAAGTGTAGTGAAAAAGGTGGTGTTTCAAACACTGACCTAGGGTAAGAATCTCTCACCCTTTCTTCCGTTATGCTTAAGTAAAGCATAAATAATAATAAACAGTGAAATTTAGAAATATTGGCAACCTTTTATTTATTAAATACAGTCACCGATGGAGCCGGTAACTGGTCAGTGTATAGTTTATCTATGCTGTGTATTTGTTTCTATATTGTCTTAATTACTTACTGTTACATCGAGTGCTTTAATTATTAATTTTAATTGCCTTTTCAATTGTTAGTTTACGTAACCGTTTTATCCCTATCTGTTAATTGATATAAAATAAATGTTCTGACTACGTTTTTCTCAGTCATTAAAGTATTAACTTATATTGCATGTTTGATTGCCGTTATAGTGTCCTGTAATTCTGAAATAAGATTCTTGTATGAAATTGATGATTGGTTAAAGATAAGGATATGTATGTGGAAGGTATACCTGTATCATGGGAAAGGGTGTACGGACCTTATATATAGGGTGAACCCTACCGTGGATATTACCTTAGTCGAACGGAGCTGAGAAGTCTCATACCGGAAGGAGTTGGGAGGTATTTATTCACTCTCATACTAGACGGGGTATTGAAGTAATGGTACATTTGGCGTCCATTACTAGACAGGGTATTGGGACGACTAGTTATTTAATAGATTGGATATTAGGTCTACATGTAGGGAGAACTCCTATGGACCCCGAGAGAGACTGGTAAAAAAGTAAATGGTAAAGTTTGATTATTGTTATTTCTTAGAATATCTAATGAATTGCTATCTTGATTCATTCCTTCACAAGTCGTATTTGAGAACCTAAAAGGTGAGTATGAAACTAATATTTTTGAAATTAAATGAATTTACCTAAAAAGAAAAATAACTTCATTGATTGTTTTGCAATTTTTACCAACCTTTGATTTTTCATTTTGGTTGTTAAGTGTTAATATTTTTAATGGGATAGTGTAGCTCATTATCCTTATTTAATCATTTCAGATTAGGACGACTAAGATCTGGATCTTGAACAGCCAGAAAGTTAACGATTTAAAGTTGCTTCCCATTTTCTATCAGTTGTGTTGCAGAGGTCGACCCTATAAGTTTCTAGTTGTATTTCTATTTATATTATTTTAACCTCTTTTAAGGGACATTCTCGTAGTCTTATCTGACATTCTGTTTTAATTGTGTAAGGAATGTAAATTCTAAATTATTAATTGTTTACGCTTATATTTCATTAATTCAATATTCTCATTTAATTAAATTTTGGGTCGTTACATAAGTTAGTAGAATTAAAGATGTTTATGTCGTCTATAGATCATGATATTTTTTATTTAATGTTTGCAACAATATGATAAAATTGATCCCTTGCCTTTTATTGATATAATAAATCATTATAATGTATTTGGAAAAAAAAATATTGCAATAGTTTCTTTAATACATTTATCTAATTCGTTTGTCGAACACATTACTTACTAATAGTATTAGAAATGTCTGATAAGATTCTAAATTAACACTCTATCTCTCTTGTCACTGTTGATTCAAGAAACTAAGCTTGATGTATAAAATATTCATAGAGCAAATAAGGTAGGGATAGGGTCAAGTGTGGATGGGATCTCTCAAATAGACCTTCGAGATGTAGTTAGAATTTGATAATAATGGTCTTTTTATGAAGAAAGAATTATTATTAAAGAAAGATATTTCTTTCATATGGTAATTTTATAACTACTAATTTTTTACACTATAATATCAATGATTAATCATAAGAGATTGAGATGTATTAGAATAATCTACTGATTTTTCTCATTGATGAATGATGTAATGAAAAATATAAATAACTGTACAAAAGAGCAAAAAGACAAAAATAGTTATAACAGAATATACAACCAAAAATATCATTAATTCTAATTCTAATCTTAATACTCCCCCTCAAGATGGAGAGTACATATTGATTGCACCCATCTTTCTCATAAGATTATGAAACTGTGTAGAAGGAAAAGCCTTTGTCATTAAATCCGCCAACTGATTATGTGAGGAAATGTGCATGGTCTTCAGTGTTCCATCTTGAATTTTCTCCCTAATAAAGTGACAGTCCAGTTTAATATGTTTTGTTCACTCGTGATATACTGGATTGGCAGCTATGTGCATTGCAGCTTGATTATCACAATATAACAGTGCTGATCCTTGGTGTCTCACTTTCAGATCCTGTAACAGATTTAAGATCCGTACTATTTCACATGAAGTATTGGCCATTGACCAATATTCTTCCTCTGCTGATGATTTATACACAATTTGTTGTTTCTTTTATTTCCACGAAATGAGGGATGATCCAAGAAAAATGCATTAACTAGTCAAGGATCTCCTTATGTCAGGACAAGTACCCCAATCAGCATCCGAGAAGGCTTTAACTTGAATGACTGATGATGAAGGAAAGTGAAGACCTTGTCCAGGTGTTTTATTGACATACTGTAAGATGTGTAGTGCAGCTTGAAGATGATTTGTCCGAGGAGCAGCCAAAAACTGACTTAACCTGTTGACAGAGTAGCAAATATCAGGATGAGTGATAGTTAAATACAGTAATTTATCAATTAATCTCCTGTAACTTGTGACATCTTTAATAATTTCTCCATCATCTTTTGACATTTTAAGATTGGGTTCTATAGGAATCGAAGAAGATCTACATCACAAATATCCAGTCTCAGTTAACAAATCGATAGCATATTTTCTTTGACAAAGTGTGATACCATCATTGTTTCTTGCAACTTCCAGTCCAAGAAAATATCTGAGAGGCCCTAGATCTTTCATTTTGAATTTCTGTCTCAAAGTGGATTTCAAACTATTGACGGCTCCTTCATTATTGCTAGCTATCACAATATCATCAACATATACCAGAAGAGCCAGAAAAGTACTTTCTTGATTTTTAATGAATAGTGAATGATCACATTATGATTGATAAAATCCTTCTCAACTCAAAATAGTGGAGAACTTGTGCAACCATTTTCGTGAAGCTTGTCTTAAACCGTAGATGGATTTATGCAATCGACAAACAGCATGTTGTGGAAAAATTTCCCCCTCTTGAGGAGAATATCTTGGAGGAATGGACATGTAAACTTCTTCAGCAAGATCTCCATGAAGAAAAGCATTAGTAACATCAAGCTGAGTAAGACTCCAATTAAATACAGCAGCAAGAGACAACAAAATTTTCACAATAACCAATTTTGCAACAGGAGAAAAAGTAAAGTCTATTCCAAACTGTTGTGTAAAACCTTTGGCAACAAGGCGTGCCTTGTGCCGTTTAATGGATCCATCGGCCTTATATTTGATCTTGTACACCCATTTACAGTCAATTGATTTCTTGCCTGGCGGAAGAGAAACGATAGTCCAGGTATGATTGTTCTCTAAAACACGTAACTTCATGTTTATGACATTTCGCCATACTGGTATTCGGAGTGCCTTGGTAAAGGTTTCTGGCTCAGTGTAGGAAGAAATAGCAAATATGTAATTAAGGTAATGAGGCTATAAGTGAGGAAAGAAGATAAATGATTATGGGTTTTGGTGGTTGCAGTGTGGTAGCAGTGATAGTCAGACAAGTGGGACGGTGGTCTAGTGACACGCTGAGGACGAGAAGTAGTAATGGGAAGAGTGGGGGGTAGTGGTGTATCAATGGGCGATGAAATCCCACTATTAAAAGGAGTAGGAAGAACTCTATCATGAAAGATGTCATTGTGGGTGTCAGTGTGTGGTGGGGAAGAAAAAGGGAAGATATCCTCATGAAATGTGACGTGCCGTGAGATGTGGATTTGATTGCTTTCAAGATCAAGGAGCTTGTATCCTTTATAGCCAAAGAGGTAGCCAATAAAGACACAAGCACAAGAGTGGGGTGAAAATTTATGTCTGTGGCTCTCGAGTGTGGAACTGTAGCATAAACAACCAAAAGTGCGTAAGTGGTCATATGAAGGTTGTTTGTTATTTAGTAACTCAAAAGGTGTTTTATTGGAGAGTAAAGGTGATGGAGTGCGATTGATGATGTATACGGCAGTCATGACACAATCCCCCTAATAAATTAGTGGGACATTAGATTGAAAGAGCAAAGTACGTGCAGCATTCAGAATATGCTGGTGTTTATGCTCAACAACAGAGTTCTGCTGTGGAGTTTCAACACAAGAATGGAAAGAAAGAATTCCCTTGGATTTGAAGAAAGACTGGAAGCTTAGTTTATGTGCATTGTCAGACCTCACTGATTTAATTGGAATTTTATATTGTGTGAGGATAAAAGTGTAAAAATCAGGAAATGTGGTGTGAACATCGAATTTATTTCGAAGAAGGTATACCCATGTAGCCCGAGTGCAATCATCAACAATGGTGAGAAAATACTTATGTCCTTCCGTAGTGAGAACGGAAAAAGGACCCCAGATATCAATGTGAATTAAATCGAAAGGATTATCAGACAATTTATTTGTGGAAATGAAAGGTAAACGTTTTTGTTTTGCAAGATGACAAACTTTACAATGATAAGGAACATTCCTTGAAATATCATAAACTTGCAATTTTTTATTTAAATATTAAAGTTTAACAAGAGATGGATGACCTATTCTAAAGTGTCAAATGCAACTTTTAGCATTAACATGATCAAAGTTAACTGAATTACAAGCAAAATTTTCAGTAATTAAGTAATAAAGATTTCCAACACGGCTACCATTCCCAATCGACAATCCCCGAGTGAGGTCCTGAATGACACATGAATTAAGGGAAAAATTAATAGTGCAGGAATGAGTTGTGATCAAACTACTAACACTTATGAGATTGAAAGTAAATTCAGGAATATACAGGACATCGGATAAGGTTATGGATTCTGTCAAGACCACACTACCGACTTAATTTACTATCATGAAGCTACCATTAGGTAAATTAATATGGAGGGGTTCAACATGCTTAAGGGTTGTAAAGAGGGATTCAAGGCAACAAGTGTGATGTATGGCTCCTGTGTCAAGAAGCCACACTGCCGAGGTGGGTGTTCGTGTAAAAAGAGATAAGCAATAGGGAGGTATACCTGAGCTTGGCAGATTGAAGATGTCAATGGAGACAGAGGTAGAGGCAACTTCTGGAGCTGGTATGACAGAGGCAGAGAACAGAGCATAGAGGCATACACTTAGATGGGCTATTATGTTCTATATTTGCGATGGGCTGAGTGTGGCAACAGAAGTGGCGGAGCTGAAGTCAGAGACCGAAGACGCAGAAAAAATAAGGGCGGTCACGGACATAACCGAGGAAGAAGACCCTGAACTGTGCCCTTTCACATCGGCCTGAGAAGATTTGGGAATGGGCTATGGTTACTGCTGCTGCTTATGGGTTTCAGTAGTGGGCTGAGGGAAATAATGGATTGCAGGCCCTCCAGGCCCATTTTCATGTTGAGTTGAACGATTGTGAAAAGATGTGGCACGGGCCTCAGTAAGTGGGCTCCTGGATTTGGGCTTGTAACCGATGGGGTAGCCGTGGAGCTTATAACAGCAGTCCACAAGATGGCCCATGAGCCCACAATGAGAGCACAAGGGCCTTCATCTTCCTCCTTGTGCTAGGGCAACAGTGCCCGCGCCTACAGCTGCTTCTGAACCAAAATGGCATACGGGTACGGGCTGATAGGTTTTTAGTTCATCCCATATAGTCTTCATTCTGATATAGTATGCATTCACGGTGAGGGAGCCTTGCGTGAAAGCGTTCATGGATTTCTTCAACTGGAATATTCTTGTTGCATTGCTTTGTTGAAATCTATGTTGTAAATCGGACCAAATAGCTTGAACATTTTCAAGGTAAAGTAGACTATCCGCGATGTCCTTCGCGACTGCATTGAGAAGCCATGAAATCACCATGGAGTTGCAACGAGACCATGCTCCTGCCATGGAGTCTGTACTGTCGGGTTGCGGCACCGAACCGTCTATGAAGCCCAGCTTGTTCTTCACATTCAATGCAATCCGCATCGCACGCTCCCAAGTGTTGTAGTTGTTTCCATTCAAGACGTGGGTGACCAGGATTAATACCGAATGATCACCACTGTAGAGGAAGAAGTGGTTATGAATGTCGTCGCTCATTGCAGCTTGACCAGCTTACGGATTATGAGCGGTGGAAGAATCTGATTGAGGGTTGCTGGAATCACTACCTCTGGCCATTTGGCGAGATAAATCGCGGTGCAATTTGGCAGCAGATCAAGAGCAATATTGCTCTAATACCATATTAGAATAATCTGCTGATTTTTTTCATTGATGAATGATGTAATGAAAAATATAAATAATTGTACAAAAGAGCAAAAAGACAAAAACGGTTATAACAGAATGTACAACCAAAAATATCATTAATTCTAATTCTGATCTTAATAAGATGAGACTATTATAGAATGAGATGGAGTGTTATAAGCAATAAACATATATATTGGCTAGTAAGGGAGAATTTCAATTGGATTCTTTTTTTTTTTTTTCATTAGGGTCCTAAATTTAGGTTTGACTACAAAGGGGATTTGTCCCTTAATAATGCATTTATATTAAATAAGGTTCATAGAAATACAATTCTCATAATATCAAATGGTATGTGGTATGACAAAAGGCCAAATCTTAAGAGAATTAAGATTTGGAGTTTCCCCACTTATTTGACAAAGGCCAAAACTCAAAAACTTGGACCTCATTTTGAAAAAATGTTAATTTGATGCTTATCTACTACTTGGGTTAATTAACACTTCATTATTATATTCAATGAGATATGCTACGCCAAGTGACTTAAATTGTCAAATTACTGTAATGATATATCTATCTTCTTTAATGATATTAAATTAATTCATAAATAGTGTAAATTTTAACTAGTAAAATTATAAATAAATTATTAAATTAGTACGTGATGACTGATATTTATTACAATTTGATCTCTAATATTTTCTTTGTTATAACTTGATGTATAAAGTTTTCTGTTTATTTCAAGTATTCAATTTGGTAACAAGAAAAAAAAAATTAAAATGCTTAAATCATATTTAAATATTTTAAAAAGATAATTCAAAAGAATTAGTTTAACTAATTAATAAATTAATAACAATAAAAATAGAACTAATGGTATTGTTAATAAGAATGACTTTTTTTCTGAAAAATCTAAATATTATCTAATTATTTTTTTTTCAGTTAAAAAGTAGAATAAAATTAAACATTTGAAACAAATAAAAAATATTTGAAATCAAATTATAACAAAAAAAAAATTACGAATCAAATTATAATTGGTGTCAAATATCAAAAATAAATTTGATAATTTAGTCTAAAATCACTTGTGGAGGTGTTTGCTTGTTTCATAAACAAATAAATTAGAGGCATTATTAATTATTTAATAATTGGTTGAGAGTTTGATATTATATGTGCAACATATACATATATTTGTATAAATACACAATCGTCTTATATCTACATATGTATTATACACATAACTAATGGATGAGAGGAAAAAGTCAGACGGTCAAAGTTCTACCCCTTAAAATCTCCATCTTTTGAAAAATATTTGCCCTTAAAAAATTTAATTTCAAAAAGTACGTAATCAGATTTTGCAATAAATATGACACAACAGAGGTTTGACAATTAATTAAATTAATATTCTTGTTATAAAACACGTGTGGAAATAAAGCCAAGTTATATTCACATGCATCCATGAAGCTCGGTTCGACATATTATATTTATATGTATAATATTTCTTTATAAAAAAAAATACGTATATATATGTATTGGCGGTCAATTTTAATTTTCACATTTTTTTTATACATGTTTTGTCGTGGTCTCCAATTAAAGCTTTTTTTAAAAAAAAAAATTAAAATTCAACTAATCAAGAATATTTAATATATATATATATCACAATCTTCTTCTTAAAAAATTAATAAATAAATATATTAGACTCAAATAAATTATTTTAATGAGATGTACTTTTTCAGCAGATATATATTTAAATTGAATTACATAAAATTAATATTTATATTATTTATCTCTTATATTAATATATTTTTTTTATCAGATCAGACAGATTAATTAGATAGATATGATTAAGCTGAATAGTATATCAGCATACATAATATTAAAAAATATTTTTACTAAAAAAATCATACTAATAATTGAATAATGTTAGAAAAGTATTAAAATTTATGCACTTTTTAGATTAAAATATATGAGACATTTAATACTACTATCAAGTTTTATAGATTAATTAATAACTTATTTATTTTAATTTAAAAATATGTTGGAGGGCTCCGTAAATTGCATTTGCAATTTAGATTCTTCTTCGTTCCTTCCATATGAAGCCTTTGTTTGGCAAAAACTACATATAAATAGACTTACAATTAATGCATGTCTCTTTTTCTTTATATAATATGTATATATGCGTACGTATATATTGTCCACTCTCATTTGAGTAGAAGATTGACTTTCAAAACTTTTGACTTGACTGCATAAATGTTCTTGGCTGCAAATTTTGACCAGAGAGAATTGAAGTCACTCTTAAATATCAAAATATTTTATTTTATGTTTTTTTTTATATAATAACATAGTTTGATATACTTATAGTTGTTAAATCACTCTAAATATCAAATTATTCTTCCTTACATCATGCTTGGATTTCTAACTTTCTTGAGTATTTGACTGAACATGTTCCCAAAATTATTTGCACAATGGTCAATCAAGTTTTTGAGTTATATATATATATACACTTAATTAATTTTGTGTCTCTGGTAAATAAATAAATATATATATATATATATTAAAATCTCCTATAGATATATTTTAAACTCCTAAAACAAGACACTTATAGTTTGATTCGCATTCCAAAAGCCTTCACAACAGCTGTTGAATCTTTCAGGGCTCTAATATGTACTTGTTAAAACTACGCTTCAGTTGAAAATTTGATCTTCTTCATTGAATGTTTGTAATGACTTCGAAAATATTCAAAGAAAATAAAAGATAATTAAAGTGCAGAAGCATAATAAATGTTCAGATTTTACATTCCTTACACAAATAACTTAAAGTACCAAACAGTGTTACGAAATTCACCATTTTGAAAGAAATACAAGAAATAAGTAATTAAACAGAAAATAAAGAAATCTACCATCTACTGGCAATCATCTTGCAGATCGGGCTCTGGAATCTGGTCCTCTTGATTTGAAATAGTTAAATAAGAGATAAACTACATTAACCCAGTAAGGAATCACACTATATCAACGACACAGAAGTAAATATTTGTATAAAATCAAAAACTACTAATGGAGCGCTAAATTTAGCAAATTCATTTAAAAATTAAAAAAATTATTTACCGTTCACTTACCGTAGTAAGATTCATAAAAACAATCTATACATACAATATTATTATACAGATCATGATTTCATGTATAATCAGCAATCATAGCACATATTATGAATCTATATCCATCATCAATAAATCAAACAATAACTGTCATTCTTTTTACCAGCTTGCTGGTATCTATGGGGGTTCATAGAGATGTCTCCGCTATACGTGAACTATTTCAGTTAACATTCTCAATTATGGACCGTCCCTATACCCTGTCCGATATGAGTACCAATTTACCAAACCTCAATACTCTATCCGGTATGAGGGTGAAGCGTACCGTCCCCATACCCCGTCTAGTATAAGTACCAAATTATCAAGTCTTCATACCCCGTCCAGTATGAGACAACATTCACGGTAGGGTTCCCTATGTTCCCGGTCCGTCCACCATCTCCCAGGATATCCAGTAAGGCTACCATTTCATTTATTTATTTCATCACACAATTTTTACCGTTTAACCTTCATTTTTTCTGATTCAGCAGTAAACATATAGAATAAACCATACATGCATTGAAAGCCATAAAATTAATTAATAAGGTACTAACATGCATTTGAACTGTAAAACAATCAATAAAACAACAGTAGAGAATTTTCGATTTTGGCTCTATTAGCAATCTATAATTAATTATGCACATTTTTTAAATTCACACAAATATTGTATTATTATTTATTTACACTTTAATTCTACGATAGGGAATAGGGTGAGGGATCCTTACTCGATTTGATGTTCGAAAAATTAAGTTGTTCGACTGCGCCTACAGGTGATTCCAAGGTTCCCTGAATTTTTTTCGGGAATTAAAACGATAGTACCTACAAATGTCTCAAACAAACCCAAAATTAGTCCCAGGGCCCACTTGGCTAATTTTAGAATTCTGACATGGTGGCGGTCCGCCTCGGATCTGTTGTTTTCGGCCGTTTTTGACCAAATTCGGCAGATTCTGCATCGATTCCCGCGAGAAAATACGTTAAAGGGTCTCGGTTGGCTCAAAAAATACAAAAAACTGAAATTCACTGGCGGCGGGGCTCTCCGATGCGACGACTCCTCTGACTCATGTTGTGGTTGGGTGTTTTACTTTGGTCAACCTGTAAAGAAGGAAACGATGATCACAATAGTAGAAAAATCACGCAGAACAGGAATCGAGAAGGGCCTCATCGAAGGCATTTTGTGGAATTTTTCGCAGCGGCATTGCCAAGTTTTGCCCACGTTTTTCAGCCAATCAGCCGATTCTTTTATTTTGATTTGGTCATAGGTGTGTTTAAAATTGAATTTTGAGAAAAAAGAGAAATTTTTACCTTTTTTAGCGATCAGAATGGGCTCCGATGTGACGATGGGTGGCAGCAGTCTCCTTCCCAGCAGCCGGATCTTCTTCTCCGGTGAGGGGGTCTGGCGACTAAGATTAAAGTTTGGTGCGAATGAGAGTTATTTATATCTGTATGCTTTTGATCTGGGCCATCCATCACGTTTGATCTAGACCGTTAGATCGTGATTAATTACAGAGTGAATCTGGACCGTTCATCGCGATCCAATCTGAATCGTCCATCGCGATCTAATTTGAGCCATCCGATCGCATTCAAATCTGACTGTTCGATCGCACTTGAGGAGGAAACGCATCTGAGCTATCCGTACGGGCGGGAATAGATTTGGGTCATTCGATCGCGGGCATGCAGATCACCCACATGGCCTCCTGCGTGGCACCACGTCAGTGTCTGCTGTCACGCGGCGCGTCCTGATTCATTGGGCCTGCTGACAGGTGTCTGACGTGGCGAAACTTTTTTAAATTATATTTTGACCCCTGATTTCTTATTTTTCTTTCAAAAATACCCCCAAAGCCCAAATTTTCACCCATTTTCTCCAAAATTATTTTCAATTTAATCATCCAGCAATTTTATTTCAATTTTTACTCTAAATAAATAAAAAAAATTGAAAAATTATTTCATTATATTTATAATAAAATCCTAAATTACAAAAAAAACTAATTTAGGGTGTTACAACTCTCCCCTTTCCCCTAAAAGAAATTTGATCCCTTAAATTTATCTCTCTCACTCTCAATCAAACAGCTGGGGATATTTGACTCTGAAGTCTGATTCTAGCTCCCATGTGGCCTTTCTTGGTGTGTGATTCTGCCATAGGACATTCACAAAGAGAATTTTTTGGTTGCGGAGTAATGTACTCTTTCGATCCACAATGTCGACCGGTACTTTCTAGTATGACAGATCCACCTGGACTGGAAGAGACTCATGGGCCAAGATGTGTGAGGTGTCTGGGTTGTACTTGTGTAGCATGGACACATGAAACACATTATGGACTTTGGAAAGTTCTGGAGGTAGTGCTACTCTGTAGGCGGCAGTACCAATTCTATCTAAGATTTCAAATGGTCCAATAAATCGGGGATTCAGTTTTTCTCTCTTGCCGAACCTACTAATTCCCTTGAAAGGAATTACCTTATGGAATACCTAATCGCTTTTCTCAAATTATAAATCCCTCTTTCGGGTGTCCGCATAATTCTTCTGCCTGCTCTGAGCCGTCTGAATGTTCTTCCTGATCTTAACTATTTTGGATGTAGTCTCCTCTACCAAATCTGGATCGAACAGTTTTCTATCACCCACTTCTTCCCAACAAATCGGCGATCTGCATGGGTGCCCATATAACGCCTCATACGGAGTCATGTCAATACTCGCTTGGTAGCTGTTGTTGTAGGCGAACTCTATCAGGGGTAGATGGTCATCCCAATGGCCTCCAAAATCAAGAAAACAAGCTCGGAACATATCCTCAAGTGTGCAAATTGTCCATCGGTCTTAGGGTGGAATGCAGTACTAAGGGACAGCTTCGTTCTCATGGTTTGCTGGAAGCTAAAGCAAAACTGAAAAATGAACCTGGGGTCCCTATCGGACACTACTGTCACTAGCACTCTATGTGATCTTACTATTTTTCAGATATACATTCTTGCTAACTTGTCCAAGAGATCGGTCATTCTGATGGCCAAGAAGTGGGAAGACTTGGTAAGCCAGTCAACAATTACCCAGATGGCATCATGTCCTGAGTGTGCCTTAGGTAATCTTGTTACGAAGTCCATAATGAGATGTTCCCACTTCCACTTCAGAATTGGTAATGGCTAAAGTAGCCCACTTGGGCGTTAATGCTCTGCCTTAACCTGCTGACATACCAAACACTTAGAAACAAAGTCAGTTATATCTCTTTTCATCTCGTTCCACCAAAATCGGGGTCGCATATTTTGGTACATCTTAGTGCTCCCGAAATGCATGACGAACTTTGAGTTATGGGCCTCTGTTATAATGTCTTCCCTTAACTCACTGTCACCTGGAACACACATCATGTCCTGGAATCTGAGTAACCCATCGGCGGAGACTCAAAATTCTGAGTTAACTCCCTGTTCTGCATCTCTCTTGAGGGCTGGTAAGATGGAATTGGCAGACTGAGCTCCCCTTATTCTTTGAATTAACTCAGGCTGAATAGTCAGGTGGCCCAAACATGTGACTCTCCTAAGGTCTTGAAGCCATACCTGTTGTGCAGTCCCTATTTGCCTGCTTTCTAAAACTATCAAATGGGCTAATGTATCTGCACTTTTCCTGCTGAGTGCGTCGGCTACCATGTTGTCCTTATTCGGGTGATACAAGATGTCGCAATCATAGTCCTTGAGAAGTTTTATTCACATTCTCTGACGCATGTTGAGATCTTTTTAAGTGAATGTGTTTCAAACTCTTGTGATCGGTATAGATATGAAAAGTCTCCCCATACAAATAATGGTGTCAAGTCTTCAAAACGTGTATGATTGCGGCAAGCTCTAAGTTATAGATGGGATAGTTTTTCTCATGACTCTTCAATTGTCTTAACCCATAGGCTATGACCTTCCCATGCTGCATCAAAACACAATCCAGACCTAGGTAGGAGGCATCACTGTAAATATATCTACCCGATCCACTCCGCAAGGCCAACATAGTTGCAGTAGTCAGCAGTTTCTTTAGTTCCAAAAAACTTCTTTCACAGTTCTCGTTTCACTCAAACTTGACATTTTTCTTTGTGAGTCGAGTCAGATGAGCAGCTAAACTAGAAAATCCTTCCACAAACCTGCGGTAATAACCCATCATCCCTAGAAAACTACGGATCTCCTTAATTGATGTCAATTTTTTCCAACCGAACACTGCTTCAACCTTTTCGGGGTTCACTAACACTCTATCTTTTGATATGATATGTCCCATGAAGGTAGTCTGTTCAAGCTAAAACCTGCACTTACTCAACTTTGCATACAACTTCTTTTCTCTAAGAACTTGTAAAACTTGAGTTAGATGGTGAGCGTGTTCCTCTTTGCTTTTTGAATAAATCAAGATGTCATCGATGAACACAATAACAAACTGATTCTGGAATTTTCTGAAGACCCTGTTCATCAAGTCCATGAAGATGGCTGGAGCATTGGTTAGTCCAAATGGCATGATCAGGAACTCATAGTATCCGTACCTAGTTCGAAAGGCTATCTTAGGGATGTCTTCTGCCCTAATTTTTACTTGATGGTAACTTGAACGCAGGTAATACATTAAATTTTGATATAAAAATAAGTGAAATAAATGAATGCGATGTACCAGTATCTATCAAAACATGAGTAAAATGGTTACAGATAGTGTACATACCTTGTACCACGTCCGGGTTGGCTTTTACATCCTGCTGGGTGAGATTGTAAACTCTGCACTTGATAGGAAGTCTGGCCTTATTCTAGTTACTCGGGCATTTCCTTATATAATGTTGGGCACTACCACATATGCGACAGGTGTTGTTGAGGCGATAACAGAGTTCGTCCTCATGATCCCTACCATAATGCTGACAGATCTTATTGCATCCTGCCACTGAAGCTTGAGGGGGAGCCTGGATCATCGGCCTGAGCCTCTTATTTTGCCGAACAGCCGCAGTAGGTATTGGTCTGCGGGGTGGAGCTGAGGGCCTGAGGTTCCCTGCTGCTTGAGAGAGGTGCGGAGGCTCCTCTCCACTAACTGTGCTTTGGCCAGAACAGCCGAATAAATCCTGAACTCCAGCACAAACAACTGTTGTCTGATCCCTGGATGGAGACCCCACTCGAACCTTCTAGCCTTCCTGCCTTCATCCAATAATGTCTCATGAGAATATCGATCCAACTCTAGAAACTTGCGAGCATATTCTAACACAGTCATATTCCCTTGGACCAATTGTACAAACTCCATCTCCTTCAGATGTCGGAGATGCTCTGAAAGCTACTCTGCATGAAAGGCCGCCAAGAACTGTTCCCAAGTAACTGGAATAGGTAGGGTGGTCTGTTTGAGTTCCCACCAGCGGTTTGCTTCTCCCACTAGCATGTAGGTAGCAAGGGTGACTTTCTATTCGGGGGTCACTTCCAGGGTCTTGAAGGCCTTCTCTGTCTCTGCTAACCAGTACATGACATCTTCAAAAGAGGATCCTCCTACAAAAGTAGATGGGTTTAATCTTTTATACCTCTCTATGTAGTCTAGATCCATCATGGGAGGAAGTGGGTCCCGTGGAAGAGGGGTTGGGCTATGCTGAGGATGGACTGGATGGCCTTGCGGTGGTACTTGCTGATATGGTGGGGGCACCGGATTGTACTGTAGTGGTACTGTGGCTAGGGCACCGGATCATACTATGGTGGTGTCGGGTGGTACTGTGGAGGAGCAGGGTCGTACCGGGGTGGCTCGGAATCCTCTTGTTGCAAGGGTGGCTCCACCTATGGCAGCGGGGGAGGGTCGGGTAGCTCCCTCCTTTTCTCCCGACCCTGCTGGGCAGCAATGAGTCTCTCTAGTATCTCAAATATCCGGTCAACATCTTCTCTAAGCGAACCCTCCCGGCTGGTTGGTTTAGTGGGGGCCTTCTTCTCCTCATCTATATGTACCTACATTTCACAATGAACGATTGAGTGATAATCTATTATTTTGTGTAAGGAATGGGTCCAAGAAACGCGGTTCCGATACCAACTATAACGACCCCAGAAATATCCAAAGGAAATAAAAGATAATTAAAGTGTGGAAACGTAATAAATATTCAGGGTTTACATTCCTTACACAAATAACTTAAAGTACAAAACAGTGTTACAAAATTCATCATTTTGAAAGAAATATAAGAAATAAGTAAATAAACAGAAAATAAAGAAATCTACCATCTACTCGCAATTCTCTTATGAATCGGGCTCTAGAACCTGGTCCTCTTGATCTGAAATGGTTAAATAAGGGATGAGGTACACTAGCCCAATAAAGATATCACACTATATCACCGACACAGAAGTAAAGATTGGTATAAAATCAAAAACTACTAATAGAGCACTAAATTTAACAAATTCATTTAACAATCATAAAAATTATTTACCATTCACTTACCGAGTGAGATTCATAAAAACAATCTATACAGACAATAATATTATACATATTATGATTTCATGTATAATCAGCAATCATAGCACATATTAATAATCTATATCCATCATCAATAAATCAAACAATAATTGTCACTCTTTTTACCAGCCTGCTGGTATCCATGGGGGTTCATATGTCCCCGCTACACGTGAACTCTTTCATTTAACATTCTTAATTATGGGCCATTCCCATACCCCGTCCAGTATAAACACCAATTTACCAAACCTCAATACCCCATCCGGTATGAGGGTGAAGCGGGCCGTTCCCATACCTCGTCCGGTATGAGCGCTAAATTATCAAGTCTCCATACCCCATCTGATGTAAGACAACATTCATGGTAGGGTTCCCTATGTCCCCGGTCTGTCCACCATCTCTCAGGATATCCAGTAAGACTGCTGTTTTATCTATTCATTTCGTCACATAATTTTTATTATTTAAGCATCATTTTTTTCGATTTAACAGTAAACACATATAATAAACCATACATGCATTCAAAACTATAAAATCAATTAATAAGATACTAACATGCATTTGAACTGTAAAACAATCAATAAAACAACAGTAGAGAATTTTCGATTCTGACTCCATTAGTAATCCGTAATTAATTATGCACATTTTTTAAATTCATACAAATATTGTATTATTATTTATTTAGACTTCAATTCTATTATAGAGAATAAGGTGAGGGATCTTTACCTGATTTTATGCCCGAAAAACTAAGCTGTTCGACTGTGCTTACGGGTGATTCTTGGGTTCTCTGAATTTTTATTCGAAAATTAAAATGCGCTAATAGTACCTACAAATATCCCAAACAAACCCAAAATAAGTCTCATAGCCCACGTGGCAAATTTTAGAATTTCAGCATGACAGCTCCGCCGTGCTACGGCGATGGTGCTACTGCCTGTGGCGATAGTCCACCTCAAGTTGGCTATTTTTGGTTGTTTTCAATCGATTCTGTATCGATCCCTGCGAAAAAAATACGCTAAAAGCTTCGGTTGGCCGAAAAAATACAAAAAACTAAAATTCACCAACAACGAGGCTCTCGGGTACGGCAGCTCCTCTAACTCACGTTGCAGTTGGGTATTTTGCTCTCGTCAACCTGTAGAAAAGGAAACGATGATCACAACGGTGAAAAAATCATGCAGAACAGGAATCGGGAAGGGCTTTATCAGAGGCGTTTTGCGAAATTTCCTACAACGATGTCACCGGGCTTTGCCCACGTTTTTTGGCCAATCAGTCGGTCTTTTCGCTCTGATTTGGCCATGGGTGTGTTTAAAATTGAATTCCGAGCAAAAAAATAAATTTTTACCTTTTCTGGCAGTCGGAAAGGGCTCCGTTGCGGCGGGGCAGGTGGCGGCGGTCTCTTTCCCGACGATCGGGTCTTTTTCTCCAGCGAGGGGGTTTGGCGGCTAGGGTTAGGGTTTGGTGCGAATGGGGGTTATTTATATTTGTCCGCTTTTTATTTGGGCCGTCTATCGCATTTGGTCTGGACCGTCCGATCGTGATTAAATAGGGAGTAAATCTGGACCATTCATCGCGATCCAATCTGGACCATCCATTGCAATCTAATTTGGACCATCCGATCGCGTTCAAATCTGACCATTCAATTGCGCTTGGGGAGGGAACGCATCTAGGTCGTCCGTGCGCGTGGAAACGGATCTGGGCCATTCGATCGCGAGCACGCGGATCGCCCGCGTAGCATCGTGTCAGCATTCACTGCCACGCAGTGCGTGCTGATTCATGAGGCCTATTGAGCGAGCGTCTGACATGGCAAAACTTCTTTAAATTACATTTTGACCCCTTGTTTCTTATTTTTCTTTCTTAAATACTATTAGAACACAAATTTTTACTCATTTTTTCCAAATTTATTTTCAATTTAATCCTCCATTAATTTTTTTTCAATTTTTATTCTAAATAAATAAAGAAAATTGAAAAATTATTTTATTATATTTATAATAAAATCTTAAATTAAAAAAAAAACTAATTTAGGGTGCTACGGTGTTTTCTTTCGATATTGTTTAAATATATTGGCAAGTTTAATTTATAATAGTAAATCATTTTACTTCTAGCACAACCTCAATAAATATTCTAGTATAAAATTTTTTTCTAATGATCAAAATTGATAACTTAGATTCAACGGACCGGATAATATTTAAGAAGAATAATTAATTTCTAATAATAAGATTAATATGATTGTAATTAGTTAATCTTGTGATCCCATATGACCCATTTAATTTATTCAGTTAGACTCATTTAATTTATTATTTCTTTTTCTTACTAATAATCTTCCAAATACAATACACTAAGATATAATCAGAATCATAATTAGATCACGGTAAACATGCAATTCAGTAAATATATAACCTTAGGTTCTTTATCATCTTACCTAAACTAGGGTTACTTACCATCTCCATTTCTGTTATATTTTTTTTTAATTTCCACTACCAGTATCACTTGAGACCCATAGGAATTCCTGCTACTTGTGGATATATAAATATTTTCTTTGTAAATCATCGGTCGTTCTCATACCTTGTCTGGTAATGAGCGCCATAATTAAATACCGTCTCAATACTCCGTCCAGTATAAGCATAATTACTTAATTCCCAACCTCGTCCGATATGGGACTTCTCAACCCTATATGATTGAGGACATGTCCATAATGGAGTTCACCCTATGTACCAAGTCCATACACTCTTTCTCATGATACTTGTAAGCCTTTAATTCATGTCAGCATTTTACGCATATATATATTTTATTGTTATTCAAACAATCAATAGTCGTAAAACCTATACATTAAATTATACAAGAGGACGTAATCCATGTTTCGGTACCCAATAAAGATAAACTATAAATAAAAGTGAAATAGGCTGGCAAAATAGGAAAAAAAATTTCTACGATGAAATAACACAAATAATAAATCAAAATGAATAAATTAAGGTGATGCAGAATAAAACAAACTACAAGAATAAAGAAAAATGAAATAAACTATAACAAAATAACACAAAACAAAATAAAACAAAATAAAGTAAATTACAACGATTTAAGATATGTGGTAATATGTTGATTCTAGATTAATATAACAAAATAAAAATGAAAACAGAATAGACTAACTGAATAGAAATAGAAAATCGAAAGATAAATAAATAAAGAAAATGAAAACAAAAGTAAAAATAATGCAAATAAAAATAAAACTAATGATGGATAAAAACTAAATTGATTAATTAACTCCATCTTTAAGTTGTAACTAATAATTGAATAACAAGAAAATGGTTAGATTTGTCTTTATTCTTGATTAAGGCTTCAATTTAACCATAACAGAGGAAAAGGTTGAGTATTCTTACCTTGGATTGGAGGCTAGAACACCATTTCTCTCAACTACGATTTACGGTGGGTCCCAAGTCTCAATTTTTTGAGTTTTCTGGTGGAATCAAGGAGTTTGTGTTAAAGTAATGCGAAAACAAGTAAAAGGTAGTAAAACGAGAGCAAGAACACTCACCAGGTTGATTTGAGATTCCGTCACAGCGGCGCAACGGGGCTCTATCGTCTTAGTTCTTTTTCCCTGGTGTTCTTTTCTCTCGATTATGTCGAATCCTAGTGGAATTACAATCGAAATCAATTAAAAACATGAAAGGGAAGATTTTTCAGAGAAAAGAGGAAAAAAATCAGGCTTATTGGCATCAGTTGGGTCTTTGACACAGTAGTGTCGCTGTCGCTATGTCGTATGCGCTCTCTCCAGTCTCCCTTACCGCTTCTTCTCTAGTCGACTGTGTCAGCTACGATTTAGGAGACCAGCTAAAGAGAGGTTTAAATACCTCTCTCTATTTATTCTCAGTCGTCCGATCAGGCTAATGTGGCGTGATGAAAGCCATATAATCAGAGCCACCTAAGGGAAACTCGGCCTTCCCTCCCACAAGAAATCCTAACCATTGAATCGACTAGCCCCTCATATCTAAGCCATTAATCACGCAGGTCATTGGATCGATGCGTGGTTCATCCAAACCATTCGTTTAAATTCAACCAGGCCTGACTCTAGACCATCCGTGCGCGCAAGAACTTCGTTCGATCCTCCTAGCACACGGATTGTCAGTGTGGGCTTTCCGTGTGGAGTCTTTATTGATGTAGCTGCCACACGGAGAGTGGTAATTCGCCACATTGCTGATTGGGCTTCCACGTGACCCGTTTCTTAGAATTTATATAGTGACCCCTGACCATTTAGATTTTCTTCAAACGGGCCCATGTTTATCACAGAATTGTCCTAACTAAGAAATTTAATTTTTCAAAAAGATCCCCAAATCAATTTTATTTATTATTTTTGTTTGATTTCATTTTAATTTATTTTTCTTATTATTATTATTATTATTATTTAAGAAAAAATCAATTTCATTATTTCAAAATTAATTATCCTGAGCTTGGGATGTTACAACTCTCCCCCCCAAAAAAATGGTTCCTCAAATTGAAACCCCTTGCCAAATAAATGAGGATACTTAGCTTTGAAATCTGATTCTAACTCCCAAGTAGCTTCGTCTTGCGAGTGATTCTGTCATAAGACTTTGATAAAGGGAATTTCCCTGTTGTAGAGCACCCTACTATTTTGGTCTAAGATGCTTATGGGTACATCTGTAGAAGATAGGTCCTCTTAAAACAGAAGTTGTTTGTAAGATAAAATGTGCGAAAGATCAAGGTTATACTTCCGCAGCACTGACACATAAAATACGTTATGAACTCTGGATAGTTCTGGTAGCAGTGCTAGCTTGTAGGCAGACGTTCTAGTTTAGTCTAAAATTTTAAATAGTCCAATGAACCGAGGGTTCAAGTATCCCCTCTTTCGAAACCCAGTGATGCCCTTAAGGGGATTAACTTTATGGAAAACTCGATTGTTTGTCTCGAATTCTAAATTCCTCATTCGGGTGTTTGCATAACTCTTTTATCTACTTTGAGTTGTCTGAATGTTCTTCCTAATTTTGAAAATTTTCACTGTGGTCTAATTTACAAGGTCTGGATCAATCAATTTTATGTCACTTACTTTTTCCCAACATATTGGTGACCTACAGGGTTGACAATACATTATTTTATACGAAGCCAAACTAATACTTACTTAGTAACTATTGTTGTAGGAAAACTCTATTAAGGGTAAGTGATCATCCTAGTACCCTCCGAAATCCAAGATACAAGCCTTGAGCATGTCCTCTAATATGCGGATAATCCTTTTTTATTGTCCATCTATTTGAAGGTAGAATCCTGTACTAAAAGATAATTTCATTCCAATCACCCACTGAAGATTGGTCCAAAACCTAGAGATAAACCTAGGGTCCCTGTTTGATTCCACTGTCACTGAAACTCCATGCAATCTGACTATCTCACGGATATAAATTATAGCTACCTTGTCTAAATGGTCTATTATTATAATAGCTAGGAAGTAAGAGGACTTAATGAGTCGATCGACAATTACCTAAATCGCATTATGACCTGAATGAGTTTTGAACAATCTTGTTACAAAATTCATGGTGATATGTTTCTATTTCTTTTCTAGAATCAGCAGTGGTTGAAGTAGACCCCCTGAGCATTGATTCTCTACTTTAATCTGTTAGCACGTGAGACACTTGGAAACAAAATTAGCAATATCTCTTTTCATCCTATTCCACCAAAAATGGGGTAGCATGATTTGGTACATCTTGGTACTTTCCGGGTGCATTGTGAATTTCGAACTGTGAGCCTCTATTATAATATTTTTTTTTAAATTGTTATCCCTATGAACACATAACCTGTCTTAAAACTTGAGCAACTCATCAGCAGAAACCCATAATTCTAAATTGAAACCCTGCTTTGTATCTTTTCTTAGGGCTGTTAGAGTGGGATCAACCAACTGAACCTCTTTGATCCTCTAGATTAACTCGGGTTAAACTGTTATGTGAGCTAGACATGTGGCTCGTTTTAAGTCTTGGAGTTGTATCCTCTGCATGGCCTTTATCAATTTGCACTCGAATACCATCATATGAGCTAACGTACCTGTATTTTTCTTGTTGAAAGCATCGACAACCACATTACCCTTGCCTGAGTGGTATAAGATCTTACAATCATAATTTTTAAGAAGTTCTATCCAACGCCTTTGACACATGTTGAGATCCTTCTAGGTGAATATATGTTTCAGACTCTTATATTTTATATAGATTTCAAATGTCTCCCCATACAAGTAATGACCCCAAGTTTTCAAGACATGGATAATTACGGTAAGCTTCAAGTCATGAGTGAGGTAATTCCATTCATGAGTTTTCATTTATCTAAACCATAAGTTATGACTCTCTCATGCTACATCAAAATACAACACAAACCTTAGTAGAAGGCATCACTGTATATCGTATATCCTCTTGTTCCATTTGGTAGAGCCAACACAGGTGCAGTAGTTAATCATTTTTTAAGTTCTATAAAACTTTTTCACGTTCCTCATTCCACTCAAACTTAATATCTTTCTTCGTGAGTCATGTCAAGGGAGCTGCTATGCTTGAGAATCTTTCCACAAACCTGTGGTAGTATCTTGCCATACCTAAAAAACTCCTAACTTCCTTGATCGTAGTCAGTTGCTTCCAATCCATCATGACCTTAATCTTGTTGGGATTCACTAACACTCATTCTTTTGATATTATGTGCCCTAAGAAAGAAGTTTGTTCAAGCCAAAACTCACATTTACTCAATTTTGCATATAATTTCTTTTCTTTGATAATCTGCAAGACTTAGGTCAGGTGTTTTCTCTGTTTTTAGAGTAAACCAAGATGTCATTAATGAAGACTATGACAAATTGATCTAAAAATGGTCCAAAAAATTCTATTCATTAAATTCATGAAGATTGCAGGTGCATTAGTCAATTCGAACAGTATGACAAGAAACTCATAATGTCTATACTGGGTTCTGAAGATCTTCTTCAAAATATCTTCTACTTTGATCTTTACCTGATGGTGTCCTGAACACAAGTCGATCTTAGAGAAAATCTGGTCACCCACTAACTGATCAGAAAAGTCATCAATCTTGGAGAAATGGTACATGTTCTTAATTGTGACCTTGTTTAATTTTCTGTAGTTTATGCATAACCTTAATTTCCCATTGCTTTTCCTTGTGAATGTGACTTCAGCACCCCAAGGAGATATGTTGTGTTAGATGAAATCATTATCCTACAGCTTTTTGATTTGTTTCTTTAGTTCCTCCATTTTAACACGACTCATCTACTATGCGCCAATCGAAATGGGTTGGGTGCCAGGTTAGAGATCAATAAAAAATTCTACCTCTCGATCTACTGGCAGCCTTGGTAGTTTATTAGGAAATACATCAGGGAACTTTCAAATAACAGGAATATCTTAGAATGCAAATCTCTTTCTTAGGTTTGCCTATCACAGAAAACAAATAATTAAGTCAGTGATATACAATTAAATTCAATAAATTATATCCATATACCAACAATATTTGATATTTTATTAATCAATAAAAAGCTTTTCATTAGGGATGTTGAATACAAGTCTCTTACGGTAACAATCAACGGTAACATGATAAGCTGTTAACCAATTTATCCCAAAAATTACATCAAAATCTTTCGTGTCTAGTGTTATTAAATCTATGCTTAGTTCGTTATCTACTATTTCTATGATAAAAAAATTGTATACAAGATTTTTCAATAATTTTCCATTCACAAGTATAATACTAATAAGATAGAATCAAGACGTTTGAGTGGTACATTTAAATATTGAGTGAAAACATATAAACCAAAAGAATGTGAAGCACTAGTGTCCATTAAAACATGCCTAAGATGTTTATAAATAGTATACATACCCTGAATCACATCTGGATTGGCTTCGACGTCCTATTTGGTAAGCGTGTAGACTCTGCCCTGAACTGTGGGCCTAGCCTGGTTATGATTTCTTATACACTCTCTCACAAAATATTGAGTACTTCCACATATATGGCAGGTGTTGTTGAGACGATAATAAGGCTGGTCCCTATAATCTTTGCCATAGTGTTGGTAAATCTGAACACGTTCTGCTATCGGGGCTTTGGGAGAAGTCTGAGGTATGGAACTTGGTCTCTTGTTCTGTTGGTTCGATGCAGTTGGTGTTGACCTACGGTGCAGGATTGGGGGGCTAGAGTTGCCCACTACTGAGGAAGAAGTCTGGATATTTCTCTCACTCAGTTATGTCTTGGCTAAAGCTGCCAAATAGATGCTGAGCTCAAATATATACAATTATTATCTAATCTCAGGGCAAAGGTTCTCATTCAAACCTCCTCACCTTCCTACTTTCATCTGTCATACTATCGGGGGAGTATCAGCCCAATTCAAGGAACTTCCGAGTATACTTTTAATTGACAAGTTTTCTTGAACTAACTGTGCAAACTCTATTTCTTTTAGGTGTCGAAGGTGCTCCGGAAGGTACTTAGCATTGAAGGCCATTAAAAACTATTCCCATGTGACAGGAATGGAAAAAGTAGCCTGTTTGAGTTGCCACCAATGTCATACCTCACCCACGAACATATATATGGCAAAGATGACCTTCTATTCGAGATTCACCCCAAGTGTCACGAAAGCCTTCTCGGTATCTACCAATCAGTACTTGACTTTCTCAAAAGTAAATGATCATGTAAAAATAGATGAGTTAAATCTCTTGTACCATTCGATGTAACCCGAGTCTATCATGGGTGGAGTTAGGTCCTACTAGAGGGGAACTAGATTATACTGAAGAGGGGCTGTGGAGGCACTGGATTGTACTATGTAGGTACTAGATTACACTATGAAGGTACTGGATTGTATTGTGGAGGAATCGAATTGTACTATAGAGATACTGGGTTATACCATGGGGGTACAGGGTCCTCTTGATGTGGAGATAGTTCATACTGTGATAGGGGTGGAGGGGGATCAGACAACTCCCTTCTCTCCTCCCTAGCATGCTGAGCAGAAATCAACATCTTGAGCATTTTGAAGAATCGATCAACGTTCTCTCGTAATAATCTCTCTTGAGCTGCTCTATTCACTGGGGCCTTCTTCTCCTCATACTTCCTTACCTACATCACATGATAATAACTTTATATTTAAATTGTTTTGAGGTTCACTCATAACATACATTAAATTATTTCAGCTTTATGTACAAGAAATGATTCTGAGGAAGATGGCTCTAATACCAACTGTAAAAGTCTGAAACCTCTATTAAGGATTTTGAGTATTTAGCATGATAATATTAATATAGTGATACTAAAATTTTCATTACATATAAGAGTTTTAAAAATTTAAAAGTTACATTTCTTGCACGTTAACTTATAATACCCAAAGGGCCTATTAGAATGTTTTAGAACCTAAAATATAAAAACTACTGCAAACCAATAATTAAACTCAATTCAAGTCTAGCGGAATGAAAATGAATAACATCCTAGCTATTTTTTCACTATTCGAGATCCAGATTTTGTTCGTCTTGATCTGAAATGGTTAGTAAGAAAGAAATGAGTTACACTATCTCAATAAGAATATCAAAAATCTTATCACTGATACAGTAACCAAAGTGTTGTAGAAAATCATAAAACAACCGATGGAGTATACATTTTTAATGAAATCTGAATGCTAATGTACTCCTTATCCATTTTTACTAAAAACATTATTATTTCCCTTTCTTACTCACAATCTTCTAAACACAATACATTAAAATATAATCATAATCATAATTAAATCATAGTAAACATGCAATTCAGTAAATATATAACCTTAGATTCTTTACCATCTTACCCAAACTAGGGTTAGTTGCCATCTCCATTTCTGTTATATTATTATTTTTATTTCCACTATCGGTATCGCTAGAGGCCCATAGGGATTCTTGATACACGTGGATATATAAATATTTTCTTTATAAATCACTGGCCGTCCCTGTATCCCGTCTGATAATAGGCACCACAATCAAAGACCGTCTTAATATTCCGTCAGATATAAGTGTAATTTTTTAACTCCTAACCTCATGCGGTATGGGACTTCCCAGCCCTGTACGACTAAAGATACATCCATGGTAGAGTTCATCCTATGTACCAAGTCCATACACTCTTTCTCATGATACTCGGTAAACCTTTGACTCATGCCATCATTTTATGCATGTACATATTTCACTGTTATTCAAACAATAAATAACCATAAGATTTGTACATTAAATTATACAAGAGGATGTAATCCATGTTTCGGTACCCAATAAAAATAAACGTTAAATAAAAGTGAAATAAGGTGGTAAAATATGATAAAAATTTCCTACATTGAAATAACATAAATAATTAAACAAAATGAATAAATTAAGGCAATGCATAATAAAATAAAATACAAGAATAAAGCTGAATGAAACAAACTAGAACAAAATAACACAAAAAAATAAAACGGAATAAAGTAAATTATAACAATTCAAGATATGTGATTAATATGTTGATTCTAGATTAATATAACGAAATAAAAATGAAAACAAAATAGACTAACTGAATAAAAATAGAAAATTGAAAGATAAATAAATAAAGAAAACGAAAATAAAAATAAAACTAATAATGGACAAAAACTAAATCGATTAACTAACTCCATCGACAATCTATAACTAATAATTGATTAACAAGCAAATGGTTAGATTCATATTTGTTCCTCGATTAAGACTTCGATTTAACCATAACAGAGGAAAGGGTTGAGTATTTTTACCTCGAATTGAAGGCCAAAACATCGTTTCTCTCAACTATAATTTACGACAGCCCGACTCTCGAATTTTAAATTTTTTTGGTGGAATCAAGGAGTTTGCGTTAAAGTGATGTGAAAACAAGTAAAAGGCAGTAAAACAGGAGCAAGAATACACACTGCGTTGATTTAGGGTTCCGACACGGTGGCACAACCGAGCTCTGCCGTCTAGTTCTTCTTTCCCGACGTTTCTCTCTCTCAGTTATGTCGAATCCTAGTGGAATTATAGTCGAAATCAACTAAAAATGTAAAAGGGAAGGGTTTTACAGAGAAAGGAGGAAAAAAATCAGGCTTACCAATGTCGGTTAGGTCTCCAGCACGGTGGCCCCACTGTCGCTCTGTCGCCTGCGCTCTCTCCATTCGACTGTTAGTTAGGGTTTGGGAGGCCGACTGAAGAGAGTTTTAAATATCTCTCTATATTTAATCTCAGTCGTCCGATCGGGCTAATGTGGCGAGGTAAAGCCATCCAATCGGGCCCACTTAAGGGAAATCTGACTTTTTCCTCGAGTGATCCTGATCGTTGGATCGGCTAGCCCCTCAAATCTGAGTCGTTGATCACGCGGGGTGTTGGATCGATGCGTGGTTCATCCAAGTCGTTCGTTCAAATTCAGGCGGGCATTAATCTGGACCATCCGTGCATGCGGTAATGATTACAAGCCGTTCAATCCTCCTGGCACGCAGATTGCTAGGGTAGGCTTTCCGCATGGAGTCTTTGTCGACGCTGCTGCCAGGCGACGCGTGGTAACTCGTTGCATTGCTGACTGGGTTTTACGTGACTCGTTTCCTAGAATTTTTATAATGACCCCTGATCATTCAGATTTTCTTCAAACAGACCCATTTTTATCACAGAATGACCCTAACTAAGAAATTTTATTTTTCAAAAAGATTCCCAAATGAATTTTAGTTATTATTTTTGTTTTATTTCATTTTAATTTATTTTTCTTATCAGTTATTATTATTATTTAAAAAGAAATCTATTTCATTATTAAATTAAAAACAAATAATAAATTAATTAGGAGGTTATAGAAGGAGACGAGGTATGAAAATCCATAATGCATGAAATTTAAGGAGTTCATAGTACTCCTCCTTGGATGTTCATTAATTATCCATTTAGCTACCTTTGGGTAATGTTTAATTCAACAGTGTAAATTTTAATTAATTCAAGTATTACACGATCAAAATCATAATTAAGAAGAGCACTCGTTCTTCTCTGTTTAATGACAAAGCTAGAGAAGTCTGTTTACTTGTTATAGCAAATTTACACCAATTGAATCACTATCAGCTAAATAATAATAATAATAATAATAAATTCTATATCTAGTTCCTTACGTGTATATATACATAAATAAAATATAAAACATATGTAAAAAAAAATGTGGCTGTATATATATATGTAAAAAAAAAAAAAAATAGGTGTATAAATGCTAATATAAATTATATTAGATCTAATATAGATTTAAGTCAAAAGAGATTTTGTGATATGAGTTATAACTGAACCTGTAGAAAACATTTTGTAAGTAATTAAAATGAATTTTTAGGATTAAGACAATGAATATATGCCACTTAGAAAATAACTCACAGTATTTAATTAATTTTCTCCCTTAAATCCTTTAATTTATTTTTCTTTTTTACTTTTTTTTTTTTAATGATTTTTGAACGAAATATGTAGAATTGTATACTAATTTTTATCTTTTTAAACTATTTTTATAAATTTATAGAACTGTAAACATTTGATCATTTGTTTTTTCTTCACATTTTATTTATCATGTAGATTCTTTAAGGAACCACAATCTTTTTATATTTTTATATAAAATCTTTTTATTTATATTTAAAATATATACTTTTTTTTTTTTAATTATAAAAATTCAATTTCACATAGATTTCTAACAATAAAATAAAAAGTTAATCGGTTAATAGCGAAGGGCTTAAAATTAAGTGGTAAAATTTAAATTTGTCAATAAATTTTGACAATTGTGACCCCACTAGTTTTGATTGTGCCGGGTGCCCCTTAATTTGGCTCTTGTCACCATTGCTGGCTATGGAAGAGATGATGACACAAAAAAGAGAAAAAAGTAGTAAAAAAAGCTCATCAAGAAGAAAAAGAAAAAGTATGAACATGATTCTCATATGCCTACATTTCTCATAACATGTAATCATTGTTGTTTTCTTCACTTTTTTTTTCCCTCTTTATTTTTTGGTTTTTAGATAACAATATTTTAAGTATATAAATCACTAGAAGTGAATTCAATTTAAATAAAATTGGAGTCTTCCCGTACTACTTTGATCTTATACTTCCAACTTCAATGCCAATCTCTCCTAAATCCATGCTCGAAAAGCCCTTTGATTTTCGTGCCCCGCCTCCATCTCCAATTGCCTCCGGCCGTAGATCTTGTGTCACAAATGATGATGTCCTTACTGAATTTCTTGAACACTCACTTAGAGTCCCCAATTTAGTTTTGCCTGATAGAGCTTTTCCTAAGCAAAAATTCATTGAAAACCCTCCAAAGATTGATTTTCAATTATTGACTTTTTCGCAAACTCAATTAATTCAAGAGGTTCTGAATGCTGTTAACACAATCGGGTGCTTTCAACTCGTCAACTATGGAATTTCAAGTGAGTTTATAAAATCCGTGTTGACAATAGCTGCTGAAATCTTTCAAGTGCCTTCAGAAAAGCAAATTGCAGTAACGAAATCATTCGAGAAACCATATGGGTATGGGGAAGGTCACGACGAGGAGGAGAACCAATTTGCTGAGGAGTTTATTTGGTGTAGAGATGAAAAATTAAAGCTGGACATGGAGAGAATTTGGCCAGTTGGGTATTCAAATTTCAGGTAATCGACATACATGTACATTTTTCTGTATATTTAGAATTCTATTTCAATTAAACTATATTAATCATTAGCTAAAAAAATTTAACATGTGAAAAAATCAAAGTGTAAAATACTATACTATATTAATACGGTACCATTCAAGTTCAATTTTAGCTAAGTTTTATAACAGAAGATGATGAAAAGTTATCTAATATCATACATGATTTGAATATGCAGTGAGAAAATGGATATACTAATGTGGAATATAGAGAAGATAGGGGAGAAAATTATACAGGTTGTGAAAGAAAATTGGAGTGTTGGGAGAGATGATAAGATGGAGAAACAAGAAGCTCTTGGTTCAGTTTGTTATGTGGAGAAGCATAAGGTTTTGAATGAATGTGAATGGGTGAAATATGATGTGATAAGAATGGTGATAAGAGGAATTGACTACTACTCACATGCTTTGGGTTTGCACATATGTCATGGCTCTTCACTCTTTCATGTTTACTCCAAGAAAGCCTGGTTCTCTTTCTGCCCAGATCAACATTCTTTGCTCGTCACTATTGGAGATCAAATTCAGGTTAATCATTACTTTTGATATACATACATATGTGTTTATAATTTTCCATCTATGAATCATACACTTTTGATATAATCATGTTATAGGTAATGAGTGGTGGGCAGTACAAGCATGTGATGGGCAGGCCCATTTATAAAGCTGAAAAGGAGGATTTTATTTCAATGGCGTTTCTTTATTCGCCTCCATCCAGAAGCCCAAACCAAAAGAAGGAGAAGACTATTTCAATCTCCCAACAAGCTATGCTATTCATAATTTTAACCCTTGCATACCATTTTTCACTTTATCTTTACCACAATTTCTGATCTTTATTACACATTTATTTATTTATTTATCACATTCTTACGTTCCCAGATTCCTATTTTAATTTCCCTTCTTTTTTTTTTTTGTAATTAAGTTTATAATGTCATGAAAATATATTAAATTTACCAATGTGAGATCACTATATTACAATTTTGGATTGCACTTGTCCAAATTCTATTTCTGTTAAACATAAGTAGAAATGTAATACAAATAAAAAAAAGGTTTAAATAAAAATGATATTATAATTTTTAAGTAAATTCTATATTTAATTCAATCTTTTGTGAATGTATTTATGTGCAAATGCCGAATTAAAAATGTCATAATCGCACACAAAAAACAGAGAGTCCAGATTTGGACAGAACTGTAGACTTTTTTTGGGCACTTCCTCCACCCGTAATGAATTTGTCCAAGTCACCAAGAAAGCAGTAAAATATTGATATGTTGGACTTTGCATATGTTTTGAATTATATTAGATTCTTATCTCGTATTATAATTTTATTAAAAAATTTTAATCAATTGTAGACTTTTAATTCTAGTAAAAGTTTAATTGTTTATTAGATAATTGATATCTATAAAAATGTATTTAAAAATTATTATATGAACTCAAAGTAAGAAAAGTGTTTATATTACTTAAGTCATTAAAAATATGTTGTAAAAATATCGTTATTCAATTAACACTAAAATTCATGAAATATAAATAAAAATATTATAAAATAGATAAATTTTTAACCAAATATTTATATTTCTATCTCATAATATCTTTTAACACTCTCTTTCGTGAAACAATATATATATATATATATATGTAATTAAAACACGACGATTATTTTTTTAATTATTTAAATTAATTTAATTGATAAAAATAAATTACACAATCAATATTTAAATTTAATTATTTATTGAATTAGAATAACAAAAAACGCACATTATGAAATCCTTTTTTTTTTTTTTGTAATTACATCAATCACTAATATATAAACCTAGAAATGCAAGAGAAGTAGCTTGAGGAATAAAAACAACAATATTTTATTTTTTAAATTCCGCAAGAGATGACATGAGAAAATTTATTACAAATTCAAATGCTATCATAAAATGATGGATAACCATCAATCAGTTCTTAATCAACTGGTTACATTTTTACTTTTACTTTTAAAAAAAAAAAAATTGTTAATTAAGTAATTTCTTTATAGTAATAAAAATCTCAATATCTAAGCTAATATGTAAATCAGAACAATTATAAATAATTTATCAACTTAAAATATTTTAATTGCAAGAAATAAGAATGAAAAATAATTCTTCTGCAATGTGATTGTCATTTACGTGGATGAAAATAGAGAAAACTTGTTTTTACTTTTTTATTTATTTATTTATTAATATTAATTACCGGTTCTTAAAATAATATTTGTTTTAAATGAATTATTAGAATTATTAATTATCCTTATAATTTAGATATTTATTTAATAGGATAGTTTTTGAAATTTTATGACGTCATATTTAATTATTACTGAACTTAACCCGCACCGTTTCTTCTTCCTGATTCCCTCTCTGGCCACTAGTCTCTCTACTCTCAACCAAGGCTCTCTGTGCTGCACGACTTCCGAAAATTAACATGGATGGAATTGATTCTTTAGATTCTCTCCCTGAATTCACCTTAGCTGAGGTAACTTCGTAGTATCATTTGCTCTCTCTGCATTCAAATTCTCCATTTTCAATCCCACAACTACTTTCTTTTTCTGAGCTTTTGGTTGCATTCAATAACATACTCTGATGATAATTTTTCGTTTTTTCTGTGGCAAGATTCTTGAAATGGAGAGTATGTTCAAGGAAATAGCAGAAGAATCCTTGAATCGTGAAGTCTGCCAAGGGCTTGCTACCAGTTTTAAGTATTTAAAATCCAATTTCTTGTGCTTGAAATTTGAAAACATGAAAGCAGCAAATTTAAATAGAAAACTTGGGTTTGCTTTCCACGAACATTTTATTCTTACCCATTGTGTTTTTGCTTAGCAGTTGCTCGCCTAATCGGATTGGAAAATCTGCAATTCTTTGGCAACAGGTCTTTTCTTTACAGTGGAAACGTCATCTGTTTTTCCCTCAAAATTTGTCTCTTTTTTTTTTTTTTAATAGATTTTATCGTTGTTTAAATGGGTTTCTTTTTTAAGGTGCATGCTTGGTTTATGGATAAATATAAATCTAAAACAGCAATGACGCCTATGCCTATGAAGATGCGTTTTGAGTCTATTGACTTCTCCTGTGAGAATACTGCTGGTGATATAGCTCAAACTTCACGAAAGCCTAGAGGTTGTTCTCTTTCTGTTTTCAGCTTTTGATTTTATGTATTCAATAATTTGTTATATAGTTTCTTGTAATTCTTTGTGCTTTTTTCATTCATTGCATTTGCTTGGGCACAAATACCGGGTTGGTGTTGCTTGCTAGCTTAAAATGTTAATCTTGTACCGTTAATATGTATAAGACTATGTAGAACTTAAGCCAATGAAAAGAATGCAAATAATCTTAGCTTGAGGCTTTATATCAACAAAGACACTGTGCAAGCTATCATCAAGGTTTGGGTTTATAACAATTACCAAGATCATGAAGTAGGACTTTGAGTTGTACCATTTGCATATATTTGTAAAACAGATATAACATTTTGACAAGTATGCAATACCATTGAGTGTGCAGGTAAGCCCTCAGATATTGCAGAGTTATCATTTGAGGCTAGATCCTCCAGAGACAGTGCATGGTGAGAATGCAAGAGCTTATACTAAAGTGCGATATACGTTATTTTCTAGATTAAATCATATGATGTCCTTTGCAGAAGGGATTCTACTTTTTGTATGTATTTGGAACAAGCATATTGCATATAACATATGGGGTTGAATTCAGGATTTATGTTAACGGTTCTTTGTTATCAAAACAATCTTGCTTCACATTATCTGTCACTTTTCTTTAATCACTTTGTTGTGGCTCCACAGATTTGATAAATGCTTAAAATTCTTAACAGAACAGTGTGGATTTATTGGATTATTGTGTGACTACTTATTTTGTGCTAAATTTGTTTGAAGGAACTTCTAAAACAAACAAAACTAACTAAAGAATTTAATGGAGGAAATAATGCTTCTGCTTATCATTTCCATTCATCAAAGGTGTATATATACAGCTTAAATTCTAACAAACTCCTAACGGAATTATGGGAAGGAGGAAATAACAAAATTTGGTTATATTCTCCACCAAATTTGTGACTGCCTCCGTTTACAGCAAAAAACAGAAATTGTCTAGATAAGAAAACTAATTTAGAATTTATTCCCTTATTTTTCTACACTCCCCCTCAATCTAGTTTACATATATGTTCAATAAATTTAAATTGGATATTATATTATCAAAGTTTCTTTTAGGTAGAGTTTTTGTTAGAATATCTGCAATTTATTGATTCGTTGGAATGTGCATTAGAGCAATAGTTCCATATTCCAATTTTTCTTTTATAAAATGGCAGTTGATCTCCATATGTTTAGTTCTGTCATGGTGTACTGGATTTTTAGCCATACTAATAGTTGATTGTTTGTCGCACCATACTTTCATAGGCATATTGTTAATGGTTTTTAATTCTTCAAGTATCCTCTTCAACTATACACCTTCACAAATACCATGAGTAAGCGCCCTAAATTCAGATTCTGCATTGCTGCGAGATACAACTGATTGTTTCTTGCTTCTCCAGGTAATCAGGTTACCCCAAACATAGATATAATATCCTGATGTAGATCTTCTATCATCTGTAGGACTTGCCCAATCTGCATCAGTGAAAATTTCAACACCTCTTCTTTCTGTCTTCCGAAAGAACAATTCTTGTCCTAAAGTCATCTTGAGATACCTTAAAATTTGATATACAGCTCTCATGTGATCTTCAGTTGGCTGATTCATGAACTGACTTACTGTACACTCTGCAAAACTGATGTCTGGTCTTATATGTGCTAAGTAGATAAGTTTCCCAACAAGTCTCTAGTATCTTCTTTTGTCAACCATTTTATCACTGATTCTGGATCCAAGTTTGATAACTGAATTCATCAAGGTGTCAGCGGGTTTGCTTCCTAACATCCCAGTCTCCTTTAGGAGATTTAGAACGTACTTTCGTTGAAATATTGAAATCCCCTTTTTGGATCTAGTCACTTCCATATTGATGAAGTATTTCAGTACCCCAAGATCTTTTATTTCAAATTCTCTGGCCATAAATTTTTTGAATTTCTGAATCTCCTTAAGGTGATCTTCTGTAAAAATGATATCATCAACGTATACAATTAAAATAGCTTTCTTACCTGAGATACAGTGTTTGACAAACAGTGTATGATCGGATTGACATTGTTCATATCCTTCATACTTTACAGCTCTTGTGAATTTATCAAACCATGCCGTTGGAGATTGTTTTAGGCCATAGAGTGATTTTTTCAGTTAATACACTTTCTGAAAATTGTCTGTTAGTTCAAAACCTGGTGATATATTTATATATACTTCTTCTAAATCGCCATTAAGGAATGCATTCTTTACATCTAATTGACAAAGTGGCCAGTTAAGATTAGATGCAAGTGAGAGAAGTACCCGAATAGTATTGTGTTTGGCAACCGGTGCAAACGTCTCCAGATAGTCTACACCATATGATTGAGTATAGCCTTTGCCTACTAGGCGGGTCTTAAACCGATTCATACTCTCATCTGGGTTATATTTGGTTGTAAAGACCTATTTGCACCCCACTTGACGTTTTTTTGGAGGTAGATCAGTTAGCTCCCATGTCTCATTCTTTTCAAGTGCCTTGATCTTATATAGGACAACTATCTTCTATTTTGGAATTTCCGAAGCCTCATGTATTGTTCTGGGTTCTGATGAGCTGCTGTCTATCCTGCACACAAAAGTATGATATTTCGAGGACAATTTGTCCAATGAAACATAGTCCTGTATAGGATGTTTGGTGTATGTCCGTGTACCATTTCTCAAAACAATAGGAATATCAGAATCAAGAGTTGGTACAGAGATTACACTACCTGGATCAAGAGTGGATTCATAGCAGTGCTTGGATGATTCAAGTGTTTTTCCTTTGTTTCTTCTCGTATAGACACGTAACTCACTCGTTGCAGGTAATGTGTTTTCTTTAACTGGTTTTGGTTCAGGTTTCTTCTGTGAGGTTTTGGGTTCAGGTTCCAAGAAAAGTTTGTCTGATGGTGGATTTTGTGGGCATAGAGGAGGTACACTCACATCCCACAATTGATATTCCTGAGTGAATCTCGCCCCCTGAATATCAGTAGTGGGATAAAATGATTGGTTATCAAAGAATGTGACGTCCATTGCATTATAAAAACAGCGGGATTCCGAAACTAGACATTTGTATCCTTTTTATTAGTAGAGTATCCAGCAAAAATACACTTTATTGCTCTTGAGTCTAATTTTCTACGAAGATGTTTATGAATATGGACATATGCTGAATAACCAAAGACTTTAAGTGGTAAAGTGTTTAAGATGTGTGAATTGAGAAAGGTGTTTGAGAGGATAGTGTAGGGTGATTGAAACTGTAAAATACGGGAGGGCATCCAATTAATCAAATAGGTAGCTGAAAGAACAGACTCTCCCCAAAGAAATTTTGGGACATGGGTGGTGAACATGAGTGATCTGGCAACCTCAAATATATATCTATTTTTCCTTTCGGTTATGCCATTTTGCTATGGAGTATGGACACAGAAGTTTTGATGAATAATGTTATGTTTAGTAAAGTATTTTTTAATGGTAGTTTCAAAATATTTACAAGCATTGTCGGATTTCAACACTTTGATTGTAGTATGAAATTGGGTTCGAATCATTGTATGAAATTTTTTAAACAGAGATCCTACTTCAGATTTTTCTTTCATGAGAAATACCTAGGTGATTCTTGTATGGTCATCAATAAAAGATACAAACCATCTAATTCCGAAAATGTTGGAAACTCTGGAAGGGTCCCATACATCACTGTGAATTAATGCAAATGATTTTGAGATTTTGTATGGCAAGTTAGGAAATGAACTTCGAGTATGTTTAGAAAATTAACATACTTCACACTGTAATGAAACTGGATCTTTTTCTTTAAATAGTAATGGGAACTTCTTTTTCAAATACATGAAATTTGGATGTCTTAGTTTATAGTGTCACAACATAATATCATGGTCATTATTTACAGAAATAGAAATAGAGTTTCCATATACTGCATTGTGAGCTTATCTTTTAGAAGTATTGACTTGAAGCAAATATAATCCTAAGCTCATCCTAGCACTGCCAATCGTTTTTCCCGAGTCCAAGTTCTGAAAATTACACATTTCAAATCTTCATATAGTTTGCTGACTGGTAATAAATTATAGTCCAAATTTGAAATATGGAGAACTGAACAGAGAGTCAAATTTGGAGACAAATTTTGCGGAACCCATTCCAGCCAATTTTGAGAGAGAACCATCTGCAATTCTGATTAAAAAATTTTCTTTACATCTTCTGTAATTTTGAAACATTAAGGCATCTCCACTCATGGTCAGATGCTCCAGAGTTTACCACCTACACCTACCTTTTTTTTTGAAAAAACAGACAAGCCAAGAATATTACCTTTGTGTGCCACAGAGTCACTGACCGGGTAAGATTTCTTGGGCATAATATGTTGGAGGGCTTCCAACTGCTCAGGAGTAAATAGGTCTTTTTCCACTGCATCAAAGGGTATTTTCTTAGCAACAACGTGATTCTCTTGATGCTTGCTGGAGTTCTCTGCCTTTGACGTCTTCCACTCACCCGAAGATGGTTTCCAGTCACTTGGTTTGCCGTAGAGTTTCCAGCAATGATCCCGAGTGTGTCCTAGCTTCCGACGGTGATCGCACGAGGGTCTCATCTTCTTCGTTCGATTGTCAACAGTTTGGGTCGTGAGTGCTGAAGCATTTAGTCGGGTGAGTTTGGTCAATCTCTCCCATCATGACTTTCCGACAACTCTCCTCGCGTCGAACATCAGAAAAAGCTTCCCGAAGGCTCGGCAATGGCTTGGTGCTCAGTACGCGTCCCCGAATCTCATCGAGATTCTTGTTCAGCCCTAGCAAAAATTTGATGACTCACTTTTCTTCAACGAAAGCTTTGAACCTTTTTGCGTCCTCAAGACAGCTCCAACGACGCTCCTCGAAGACATTCATCTACTGCCAATTACGGGTTAGGAGATTGTAATACTGAGTGATGCTCAACTCACCTTGCCGAAGGTCATGGAGTGTCGATTCGATTTTGAAAATAGCCGAGATGTTCTCCTTGCTAGAGTAGAATTCCTGAGCTGCCTTCCAGCTTTCGTGGGTAGTTTCGTAAAGAAGGAAATTCTCTCCGATTTCAGGAGTCATCAAGGTGATAAGGTTGGACATGATCATGCTGTCTTCAATCTCCCAGACTTGCGCATTTGAGTTGGACGCTGGAGGAGGCACGAGCTCGCCAGTGAAGTGCCCATAACGCCCTTTTCCGCTGATGAATAAGTGGACAGACGACGACTATTGAAGGTAGTTGCTGCCGTCTAGTTTGTGTCCTGTGATACAGGATGATGACATCTCACTCACAGCTCTGGTGGTTGTTGTGTGGTGATAGGAATCAGAGGAAACCTCTGGTGGAGAAGACGGTAACTTACCCATGGCCATTGAAGACGTTGGCTCAGCAAGGATCTCTTTTCTTTTGGATCAGGTAAGCTCTGATACTATAAAAAATTTAATAGAGGAAATAATGCTTTTGCTTCTCATTTCCATTCATCAAAGGTGTATATATACAACCTAAATTTTAACAAACTCCTAACAGAATTATGGAGAGGAAGAAATAACAAAATTTGGTTATTCTTCACCAAATTTGTGACCGTCTTTGTTTACAATAGAAAACAGAAATTTGTGTGGCTAACAAAACTAATTTAGAATTTATTTCCTTATTTTTCTACACTAACTCTTCATTTTACGATGAATTTATTGGCCCGTTTGCTATCAAATTATTTTTGCCCTTTTAGGAGATGTTCAGTTTAGATATTTGTTTTAGTTACAAAAATAAATATTGATTATTAATAATATAATAATCAAGATGGCTTGCATTTGTTTCGGTTTTTAGGTATGATGTTGCCTCATTCCTCACATACCGGGTTCTTTATTCTGGTGAACTTGTAAGATTCTTCTACATTGATTCTACTCCTATTTGGACTACAAGGAATATTTCTAATAAAGGTGTCCTACAGTTATAGTTATATCAAAAAATGCTTTGGTTTTATCTCTGGTAATTTACACCCATGTTTATTTGTATTTGGCAAAAATTTATTCACAATCAATTATAACAATGGTGCATCTCAAACTGAAGTTCATATTTGGCTCCCTTTTTGTGTTGCTTTTCTGTTTCTTATACCGGCTTGTATTGAGAATCACAATGATTGACTTAGCTCACAATTAGTTTTTAACAAAAGTATTTAGCATTTATTTTAGAGGCAACTAGCCCTGAGATTTACTTGATCTCTCTCTCTATGTCTCTTGCACACTCGTGCACGCATACACAAGCACACACAAGAACATAGAAAAGATGCAAGCGAACAATATGTTTTGAATTGTAAGCAGTCATTGAGCTCCCATATTATGCAAAGCTTGTCAAATGCCCATATTTTAGCAACTGTACAAACTTCTGACAGGAAGTCCGAGTACGATTCTCTGGATTCCGTAACACAGATGATGAGTGGGTGAATGTAAGAAGAGGAGTACGCGAGCGATCTATCCCTTTGGAACCTTCAGAATGTCACAGGGTCAAGTTCAGGGATCTTGTGTTGTGCTTCCAGGTATTTGTTTACTATTTTTTTTATTATCTACTTTTTAGAAAGTCCTGAAAAACATCCAGGAAATTTGAAGAATAAGATCATAGCTCTGGTGCTTTGGACCTAAACCTTGAAAAATAAACACTGAGATGATCTTGGTTAACTGATTCTGTCCTAACCATACAGGAAGAAATAAATAAAAGACATACTAGGGTTTTCTAGCTCACTTCTGTTCTCTCAGTTTTTTCTCCAACACCTCAGTTACCAGGAGAACACTTAGGCCACGTACCTTTTTGATCTGGATCTTCCTTATTACGTTCTTCTTGAGAAAGCTAAATAAGACAAAATTGAATACTTTTTTTCTTGCTCTCCTTATTCAGGTTAATGAAATCACAGGTTGGCTTCGTCCAACCAAGAAAAAACTGGAAGAAAGAAAGCCTGCATAAACTAGGCCAGTAGTGTAGCATACTGGATTCAAAGAATAGGTTTTTGGAGTAAGAATATGTTGTTAGTAGGTCTAATTTTGCGCCCTTCTTCTGAATTTCCAAGACCGGGTTTTGAAAATAAGCAAATACCTCTTTGTTGCCAAAGTCTGACTTTTCCTAGACTATATTTTCCTAATTCTTGTCTACTTCAACAGGATAGAGAAGCTCAATCCATTTACTTTGATGCACACATCATAGAAATACAAAGGCATTTGCACGATCCACAGAGCTGCAGTTGCATCTTCCGTGTTCGTTATGACCACGACGGTACTGAGGTAAATCTATCTCCTTTTTTGAGAGAAAAGGCAAGTCTTTGTTATTATACTATGTACAGGCACATTTATCCTGTATGTAATGTACCTCATGACATTGTTTTGCTGAACAAAAGATAGGAGCATGTTTCTGATTCTCTTCATGTACCCGATACCAGGAAAACGTTGGATTGGAGAGAATATGTTGCAGGCCTATGCAACATTAACTAGTTTTTGGCTCTTCGTGAGGATCAATATGTTTGGAATTAGGAAAGTGAAGAGAGAGGGGGAAAGCAGGGGAATCGTATATTCTTATTCTTCTGTTCAAATTAACGTAAAAAAAGAAAAAGAAAGGGAAAGAGAAGGATTGTGAGCATTTTCTTCGAATTTTTTCTTTAGGACACATTACCATTTGTCATGTTAATATTGTTTTTTTTTTTTTACTTTTTTTTTTTAAACCAATTATAATTGGATATTTACTGTTTTAATTCATGAAATTTGTCATATAACTGGAAAAGCTTTTGTAGAAAACGACTTGAGAGTTCTGTTTCCTTATATTTTGTTTTCAATTGTACTTAAAAATGATATCTAAAGATAAACATTATTAGATTTAATAAAAAATTAATTTATTGATGATGATAAAAAGACATGAAAAACAAGAGACTTATGATGATTGTTTTATTATTGTTAATTATATTTTATATTAAAAAGGTTATACAAGTTGAAATATTTCCGTTTGGTTTGAAGCTAAACTAAATAAATCCAAAACATAATTGAGATTTGAGACCCAAGAAATCTCACAATGTATTTTGATTTGGTGCCAACATAAAAATAAAAGGACTCTTACCTTAACTTTCTTCAATTTCTAGTGTTTCAACTTGAATTATCACTTTAATACGAATTATTAGTTAAAACAAAATATGTTAAATTTAATGTGTAATATTACAATACATTTTCTATATTTTAGATATTATTTTTAAAATAAATTTCTGACTTTGGAAAACATTCTATGAACTTTATGATTTTAATGCGGAGTTTTAAAATCATATTTTCTTTAACTTGTTATTTAAAAATATTATAAAAATTTGCAAGATTTAGATAAATTTTTAGTTTAAAAGAAACAATTAAGAAAATGCCAGATTTTTTTACAATATATTTGCTAGAAACATAAAATAATCACATGCAGAAGATAGGTAACGAACTACTCACATACAGCTTTGACTGATTACTAACTTCCGGTCACCTCAGCGAAAGTGATCTTCATTAGAGCTCTACCCTAAACAATTTATGATAAAATTTACAAAACAAAAAAACATAAAAAGATGCCTGCAACCAACACCATTTAAAGGGTAATAAGCCTATTCCTGTTTTTGATAATCATCCATAATGCTCTTACAAATAGAAAGAGCCCCCAAAGTACCTATTTCACTCCTTCAATACTGTACATAGTTAAACAACAAACCCCCAACGACTGGAGCATTAACTTTCAACCCATCATCAGATAAGGGTGATTCCACACAAATACGGACCAACTTACAGTTTCCCTATATTCTGCTGTATATATATATATATATATATACCATGAATACAGGTAGTCAAAGCCTGTATTCTTCAAAATTTCTCTAATCCTAGTTGATGACCATTTTAGGTCAAGGATTTCCGACTTCTCAACAAGATAGCTGAGACACCACCATCATTTTATTGTCAAGAGGGGTCTCAAAGAAGATCACGGGCAACAAACCTCATGATACTGTTCGCCCATAACAAATAGATGCAATATAAAGATTCTTCGACCACTTCTCCTGCAATTAAAAAGAAAAAGGGATTATGTCAGGAATGAAGAAAATTTTAGTTGTATAAACATAAAATACCCACCTTGACATGTGTACTGGGAAAAGCAGAAGTTCTTAGGGTCTCTTGTGTTTCATCTAGAGGTTTTCTTCGCGGCATGCTAAGAACAAATGCAGCCTGGTCCCATGTTGCTGCAGTTGCAGTGATTCGAAACCCAGAATCCCACCGCTTATGAATACCCTCACTAGGATAAAGAAAGTCAAGTTCCACAACCTATGCTTGATACCATCATAAACTGGTTAGTCATGCTCCTCTGGCACATTACTGTGAAAAGGCATCATTAAAAATCCTAGCTCACCTGATCGGAATATCCTGCGCCACGAGACATAACGACTCCCCATCTACTCCCTGAAGTGGCCATTGAGGTCACATAGAAGCCCTCGCGCCATTTTTTGTTAATCCACTTGAAAGGAAATGAATCACTAACTTTGTAGGACTGCTGCAAGTACTGGGTACCTGGCTTAGTGAAGTAAAATTAGTTAAGCAAACAGGAAAGCTAGCTAGCTATCAAAAACGAAGATTTCAAGGTTGCTGCAACCCACCCTTTGACATAACTACAAGGGAGCTCCCATTAGCAGCTCCAGCAATGGCACTGATATAATAGTTCTTTTCCCACTGCGCCATTATCCATTCCTTCAAAGAAAATAACACATACATTAACAACTTCATGTACTCAAGAGGCAGCAGAGAGTTGAATTTGTAAGTAAGTAGAGAGTAAGCCATAAATAAAATGCAGCAAAGAGAGATTCAAAAGTCTGTACTTTGTGTAGAAAATAGGGTGAGAGTTCATAGACTTGTGCAGTGAAACCAGTGCCAGCATCCATAATAAGGGCCCAAAGATTTTGGCATGAAGCCACACTGCTAATGAATAAGCCATCCTCGTTTCCTTTCTGAATATGCTGTCCAAGCCTGACATCAGCCACATTATAGTGATACCTACAACATGACAGCAACAAAATTTTATTCCTCATCTGAGTTTTATGCTTCAATATTATGTATCTAAGCTTGAAACTGGGCTTACAAGAAAAGGCAATAAAAACAAGACCACTAAAAGAAAAAAGAGTTAAATAATCTCAAATATCAATAGCATAGAGCATAGCAACTGACTAGACAGACTAATACCTTTGCTTCATTGGCCTACGAGCATTGTAGACACTGATCCACTGAGTTGCCGGCATGCCCATCCTGACTTTCTTCTTTGGTTGTTCATCTTCTTCATCCTCCATAGTTAATCGACCTCTCTTATGGCCAACCTGATAAATAAGCTACACAAGCAGAAAATATATAAATTTGTATAATGAAAAAGAAGTTAAACCTTCCTAACATTAAGATGTACTTATTTCTTGACAAACATACAAACGAAACTTCATCCAAACAATATATCCTAGACTGAAGGAGAAAAAGAAACTATTACGTTCTATTTGGCTCATTTCCTGTTCAATCCCTAGTTAATTCCTACTACTAATTTTTACATTATTAAAAGATCAGAAAGAAGTACATGAAAATGACAAGAAATTCTCCAAAAACACAGAAAAGAAGAAAAAGACAACATCAAAACAACATTGCATCTCAATCCCTTTTTGAGATAGCCAAAACGATATCCCTCAAATAACCATGAGTCTTGGCCTACAAAGCACCAAAGAAAGCCATTCTATCTTTTAAGTTTAGCATTATGCTACAACCACAACAGACCCAAACCAGCATTAAAAAAAATCTAATATTTTGAATCAAGAATCGTGAATCGAGTTGAATCATAATATTTGGAACAGAGTTTATTAAGTAGAATTTATCACTATGTATGTTATATAATAAAAATTCGTTAAAACAAATATTTTAAAAATCATACTAATATCATGGACACTAAAAAAATACTGTTTCCAAAATAAATTGTATAAGCAGTTTTTACATGAACATAATTTATTTTTTAAAAATAACAAAAGACAATTGCCTCTATCCTCCTTAAAATTATAAATAAAAATGAAAATAAATTATTTAAATATTATATTAAAACTAGTGTTAACTAAAATCGAATCAATCATACAAATCAAACTGAACGTGTTATTCGCTGTTAATTCTCACAATTTGCCTACAACTCAGGATAGATTGTGATTCATTCATACAATTCAAATCTTTTTGTCTTCTAATAACATTGTGTACATTTGGAGTCATGAAAGGTACAATTCTAACAACTGTCTTTATTTGCAAAATCACAAAATTTTTGTAGTCTGGATTACCCATACCCTCAACTTAAATTCTTTAGAGATGGGAATTGAATGGAAAACAAATAAAATGAGCCACATTTTACCTTTTGTGCACCTTCTGTGTTAATGGGCCTGATATCTGGATTTGGACCAACAATTCCATCAAAGAGGGAAATGTACTTTGCATAGTTAGGCTCCTCATCAAATTTCAAATTTACCACATATTCAACAAACTGCCTAAAAGGCTGAGGACAGAAGCAACACAAAGCTTCTGGAGAGGTTGCCATCTTTTTTTTACAAACAAGGAAACCTTTATTCTCTCCCTGGCATCATTTGAAAAAATTATACACAAAACCAAGTAGAAATATGGCAAGACTATATCCTTAAAAAATAATTGTATATAAAATTTTGCATAAGGTCTGGAAGAAATTGCAATCCAAGAAAAGAAACTGAACTAACTTGGTATCCTTGCCAGGGCAATCGACCTCGGAGAAGGAAGATGAGTGTGTATGCAAGAGATTCAAGATCATCTCTCCTGCTACCAGTTCGCCCCAAATGAGCATGTACACTAGCATATCGCACTGTTCCCCTGTAGTATGAGTGGACTTTTCAATGAAGGAATAGAACAATATCCCAGATGAAATATATTATGCACGTATTTTCAGACACCATTAGATGCAATCAGGTCTTACCTGAACACATCTGGCCTTTGGTCATAGTCAACATGCATGCCAGTTGAACTTTCACGCCATTTAGTAGCTGCTTCCAAATAACAAGTTGTAAAATTGGATATTCCTCCACAATAAGTACTGAAAATTACACTTGATTATGAATTACCTAATCCAAGATCAACAAGAAACAATTTCTTCTCATCAGGGGTTCCTGGAGGACCAAGCAGAAAATTCTCAGGTTTTACATCTCCATGAACGTACCTGCAAGGAGAATTGCATTTACCACTTTCAAAATCCATATGTTTTCTAACTCCACAAAAGCCAACTAAGCATCTGAATGAAATCATCTCGTGTACTTAATATTTAGCAATGACAAGATATATTTATTAAAAAATTCAAGAAAGGAAAATAAATCTAACTACTTCCAGCAAAGGCTCTTAACCTAGCAGAGAATTACAAAGAATTAAAGCGATCAGAAAGTAAGTCAGGTCATCATTACAAGAACAACATGGGCACGTTTTGCAACAGAAAAGATTTTACCCTCGAGAGTGCATCTTCTCCAATATAGATATCGCTTCAATGGCAATGCATGCAACCATTTCAATGGACATCCTGCAAGTATCAAGATGCCAATCTCAGAAATCAAATGGAAGAAAATCCTATAGTAATAGAAACAAAACTTGAAGAAAATGAAAATCAAAAGTATTTATAAATTAATTTTCCACAAACTCACGTGTGAGCGTTATTATTCCAAACATCCCACAAGCTTGGTCCTAACATGTCCATTACCTGCAAACATTGAGATCCAATGAAAAAAAAAAACATTCTACAACATGGGAAAGGAAGCTGAAGAATACATCACAGACAGGTAACAAAACAATAAGATGAAAACATGATCAAGCAGCAAAAAGGAAAACAATAACATACCATTATATAATAGTCACCTTGGCGACCCTTGTAGTGCACACGCGGTACACCATGACTCCGACCAAGATTGCTGCGGTGGAGACAGCAAATAAGAGTTATAAATGTGGAAGACACAATTGTAGAATCTTAATATTCACAGTTCAAATTACAAGATCCAATTCAATTCGATGACAAAATCATTTGAATTGCATGGGTGAATAAGAATCTGTGATGAATCCTAAGCAGATTCTGGAAACCGATTATGCGATTCACCAACTATAGTTAAAACCGAAACATAATCAAATAATTAGACAATTTCCTTTCATTTAGTTACAATTTACAAGTTTGATAACAATATAGGTCACTGCCTTTTAAAAACAAATTATGTTCATATAAAAATATCATATATTTAAACTTTCTCTGGAAACAAATATTTTCTCAATTTTCTACAATACTAGTATCAATTTTGAAGATATTTTATTCTAGTACTTTTTATTTATACAACATATATTACGGAAAAATATCTGGATTAATAAAACATATTCTAAATCTTAAGTTTCAGTTAATTTTCATGATTTTCAATCCCAAAAAAAAATTAGATTTTTTATTCCAAATTTGATAGATGTATTTTTATTCCAAATTTGATAGAGTTAACAACTGCAACAGGAAAAACAATAATAAAAATAATATAGCAAAGACTTAACCGTACTCACTTGTAAACAGTCCACTCGTATGGTGGTCCATAGTTACATCCTTTGCTACTTCGATGTTCAAATTTCAAAGCTACCTGGAAGATAATGGTCACCAGGAATTGATTAAAAGATATGACAATAAATCTCTATATGTGCATGGAAGAAGCATTTAAAGATAAAATAGATACCTCTAAAGCTCCTGCGCCAGTTCTCTCACTTGTATTTGCAGGAGAAACACGTCGACCGACATATACTTGTCCAAATCCACCCTTTCCCAGCTTCCTTTCTAATTTGTACAGAGGGGAACCCCCAACTTGAACCTGTGGCCGCATAGTGAAGAACTCATATTCATTCCCCAAAAATTTAAAGTTCAGAGTAGCTATTTAAATAATTCAGAATTTTGGCAAAGTACTTATTTAGAAAGAAAAAAAGAATAAAAGCAAATATTTACCAAAAGAACAATATCTATGTTATTGTACACTAGTGATCCTCGGTGGTTCCTTATCTGGGGTTGGAAGGGGCAGGCGCGTAGCTTACTCTTGTTATCAGTACCTGGACCAATTTCCAATCTATTCTTTCCTCCCTACCACCGATCCTCTAAGCATTGGTAAATGTCCTCAAAACACAGCCATTATCAATTTTTGCGAGGAGATTCAGAGCAACAAAGGGTTTCATTTGGTGAATTGTGAATTAGTCAAACAGCCTCTTAATATGGGTTTAACCTTGGGTGATCATGGCATCAACTTTTGGGGTGTGTTTTAAGATGATGCTTCTTGGTAAATTACTTTTCTTAGGGATTTTTATGGAGGAAGGTGAATAGAGCCAAGTTACAAGTTGATGACAATAGGTTGGTGACCCAGGCAGTATAATCAGGTTCTTATCTTATGGCACCAGTGCGTGGAGGTGCATTAGTACTGGGTGGAAGGTTTTTGCTGATTATTTCCACACTAAGGTTGCCTCTACATCACGAGTCAATTTCTGAGAAAATGATTTGGTGAATGATTGTTAGTAACTATTGCTGAACAAATGGCTTGCTTTAAGGAATTCAAAAAGATTGGCAAGAGAGAAATTATGTTTACCCAATGCCTTTCTTCCATCTATGCGGAGCCATATAGGGGGATGAGCCTATTCTGAATCCAAATTTCACAGGATCCTTCTGAGTCAAGTCCTTTTTCCCTTCATCTTGTTCATCCTTCTATTGTCTCATTTGTGTTCCCACATACCCAAAAAACATGAATATGAATGTCTACTGAGAAACTTTCTTTATTTCCTGGAAATCCACTCACATGAGAGTACTTAATATTGACAACCTAATCAAGGGTAAAATCCTTGTGAATGGTGGCTTCCTTTGTAAAAGAGTAACTGAGACCCCAAACCATTTTTTTCACGTCCCCTCTTCACCACTTATAGTTTATTGCTTTTGACTTCCTCAAGTTGAATGTGTATGACTAACTCTATTACAAATGAATTCCAGGCTTAATTAGTACGGCATCCATGTCAATTAGAGCAGAAAATGCTTCTCTCTTCAATCCAGTAGCCATTCTGTGGGATCTTTGGAAAATTCCTCTTCTGAGATAGTTTGAGATTTACAGTTCCAGACCATCTATTTTTGTTTAAGGGTCACAAGCTCACTTTGGCAAACAACTTCATACTTTTATTAAAAAAAAAAGCTCACTTTGGCAAACCATTTGGGAGGCATCATGGATATTTCAACAAGTTTGCAAACTCTCTCCGCCTATTTCTAGTTTTCTTTAACTGTTCTTAAATTTTATCACTATCTGTTAGTAGATTCCCTTGGCTTTTACAACATTATCCTACTGGCATATACTATATTTTGCCAGTAGTAATGACAGAATGTATTCGGTTTGAATCTTACATTGCAAAAGTTCTTTGTCTAACACAACACTCCAAAATCCAAAAGCAGGTGCTACACATTATTTTGGTACCTCAAAGTTGTTATCACTGTAACTGTGAATTTGAATTATCTTTATCAAGTCTGTTGAACCAAGGAAGATCATCAAAATGTATCACTTATTGTACAGACTAACAGTGGCTGCTTATCGCAGTTACTAATATCCTAGCAACCAATACACAAATAAATTTATAAAGTAACTGTAAAAGTCAAAAGATTTGTATGACTAAAAAGGGAAGATAAGTATGATATCATTTCTCATCATTATCAGGCTAACACGTGAAGAATTCAAGACTACTAAACTTTCCATAGGCCAAAACCACCTTGTGTGAAGCAAAAAAATCCATTAAATGTTTCATAAGTTTCTAAACAAGGACTAAATCACACTCAATTCACATTTTTAACAAGATACCAAAAAATTCCAAATATAAATTGCTATAATTAAGCTAATCCACACTTCTCTATAGAACCGACACAAAAACCAGACACATAATTAACAGGTTGGAATCCCGATTTGAGATATGGAACATTAACTCCCGGTAAAAAGCATCTCCACATAGGGAATGTCGCTCCCATCTAAACAAGAAAAACTATTTTTCCTAAAGTGCTCCTAGACATTCAATAAAATATATCTAAAGAGAAGAAAGAAAAATTCAGTTTTCACCGAATATCCTGAGTTAGAAATACAAATATCCTGCCAGAGAAGTTGCAAACTTTAAGTTTTACCCTTCAGAACAAGTAACCAGAATGATCAAGAGATACAAAAGCCTAAGGAATGGTGAATATACAGATACTATGATATCACGTCATGATCAAGTTGAGAAGTAAACTCCGTATCAAATATCAGTCAAATTACTTTCATATTTTTAAGTAAAATTCAGTCGAAATAATTTCGTATCTAAAAATTCTCCTGATTGTTTATTGGAAAATGTCTCAAAGCATTCTCCATTTGTACCAAATTATATTCAAATCAGGTTTTTCAATAAGATAACCACATATCGCACCAGAACCCATGCACAATCTAAACACATGTACATCCTCTATCACAATAAATATCTCAACATAAATTTCCAAGCAAAATTACCAAATACACAGCATTCAAGTCAGAAGCACCTAAACCATCAATTCTGAAAAAATCCAAAGAAGCTCTTGAATACTCATTTGAGGTTTCCAATACATGCAACAAGAAAGAGTCCCAAATATCCTTCCACTCCAACCCGCTCCATGAAGGCATAATCAAAATAAAATACAAGCAAATGTTCACAATCTACCAAAGGACATCACCCAAAACTGGCGTCCATAAAAGACATAATTATAAAATAGAAAAAAAACTTAAATATTACATAATATAGAGTAATCATACAGGCACAAAGATTTGAACAAAAGATTATTTACAAATTCATGTGACAGTTTATATAGAATTCCACATAAGATAACCTACTTAATTTTTCTATCCACGTCAGTTGTGATGTCAGTCTGTAAGAAGATTATTCCGAGTCTTTTTACTCAGCATTTCGTATAATATATGGATGAAATACTTTTTAATTTATATTTAGAACATTTCAATTTAATTATCTCGCATAACGGGTATATATTAATACAAATTTCTATTAGTAACATGATAAAAACTTCAATCTATGATTAAATTAAGATTTTTAGCCCATTATTAATGGAAATATGACGAATCATCAACGTATACCAATCATAGAAAATAATAACTCTTCTTTCACTTGTACTTGACTCAGATTTGGTAGCAAACAGCACAACTCAGTGTTTCGGTTTTGACTAGCCATATGACCAAATCAGACATTTAATTCTATTCTAGAAACATGATAGCAGAACATGCACATCCATAAAACATAAACTAAAATACAGAAACACCAACATGCAAAACCTAATTCGCATAATCGAGCGTGGCTAAACCAAGACTTGAAGTGTAAATGCAACCAAAAGATGCGATGATTAAGGTTTGTATAGACAAAGAGATAGCAAACCTTCTCAGGAAGTGACGCTGTGTTTCCATCGTCTTCACCAGCATTGGCCTTGTCGTTGCTGCGGCCTCCACTCTCAAATTGATCCATCGGTTTCTCCCCTATCTCCTCTTTTCTAGCCCCACCGCCACCAGCGGCCACTCTCAACCCTTCACCCAAATTCCTGTTATCCTCCTTTTCCTCCGATGCCGCTGCCGCTGCGACCACTACGTTCTCATTGACTGGCTGCTGCTGTTGCGTATCGTTGTTGTCTCTATCGGTGTTGTCAAGGTCTTTGTTATCGTTATTGTTAATGTTGTTGGCGTCGTTGCTAGGGAGAACTGCTGCCGCCGCCGCCGCCCGCCGCCTCCTAGTCCGCGTCGCAATCGCCTCTCCCTGCTCGATCGGACTCGGCTGCTGCTGCTTCGCTGCTGCCCGGACCCCGCGCGCTCCGCTACGCAGTACCGGCATCGTTCATTCTTCGATTCTCATCACAACAAAACCCTAGAATCTCTATCGAGACAAACGACACTTGTTCCCTTTCACTGCACAATCGATCAAAGAAATACACGATAAAGATCAAAGAACAAACAATTCAAATTAGTGGTAAGGACTAAATTGTGCGGAGAATGGTGTCCACATCACGAGCAAAAGGAGTATGAACAAGAAACTGAAAAGTCAAAAACTTTTATACATGAAATCACAAAACTGGAAAACCGATTAAACAAAAGAGATTAGGGTTTCGCTGATCGTTACAGTTTGGGGATCTCAAAAGAGAGAGGGAGAGCAAACGAGCTTTGAGTGCTTAGACAGAGAAAAGAAGAGAAATAATATTTTATTAGTAAAAAAATTTTTGAAGGCTTTTTATTACTGAAAATTGAAAGAAGATAAATCGTTCCTTAAGACAGAAAAATTACATTTTATTTTTTCTAGAAAACAAAATGCTTTTAGATGAAAGTAAAAACTGTTTTTTATGTTTATGTAAGGACGAAATTATAAACTAGTATTTTTTAAAAAAATAAATTATAATGTGGATAATAAATAATATTTTCAACTAGTATATTTATTTATTGATGTTACTTTTTTATTAATTAAAAAATTAATATTTTCAAATTAAAATAATAATAGTTAATTTATTCAAATTCACTTTTAAAATATTTTTATCAATTTGTAGCACAAACACCAATTTATGTTGAACAAACTCTTAAGTCATTGCTGGCTTGTTACGTATTCATGCAGCAGTAAATTATAGAAGATTTACTAAAATAATTTTTCAAAGTATTTAGTATAATAATTACTATTATGTACTATTACCTTAAATTGCACCTTATATTTTTACCAATGTATAAGACAAACATCAACTTGTGTTGAAAGAACTCTTAAATTATTGTTGGCTCGCTACGTATTGATGGGTATTGAGTCAACTAGCTATCTAGAATTTCTTAATAAAAAAACTATCGGGTTGGAGCATTCCCGATCTTTTGACTTATGCGAGAGAGGCCTTAATAAGATAATCCAAGACCAACTTGTAAGGTAAGATGTTTTGGTGAGAGATGTGAGTACGACTGTAAGGCAAGATGTTTTGGTGAGTCCGCAGGGGCAAGGCTCTTGCCTATCGGGGCTAGAGTTGGCCATAGTAGATGGTCTGGTGATCTCATTTATGGTTCTATCCTTTTTTGGGACTATTTGCATTATGCGAGTCAAACCCCTGTTATAGAAGAATTACTGCAGTTGGAGGAGACTGTTCGGGGGGTTATGATGGGTGAAAGAATCAGAGCCAGGAAGAAAAAAGAAGCAGTGTCTGCAACAAAGTTTGCACGGAATTCCCACATGAGAGGACCCCATATGACATAGCCATGTGGATTTCCGGGACAGCGCTTGCCTTTGCTTTATTGCTGGCTATCGCAAAGAAAGCAAATCTATTCATGCATTAAATTGTAAAAATATACTAAAATAGTTTTTAAAAGTGCGTAGTGCAAAAATTATAAGGTATTTAGTAAAAATTACTAGTATGCATCATCACATTGAAAAATAAAATTATTATATTTGGTAATCATAATATAAAAATAAATTTAATCTTGAAATGTAAAAAATATTGGGAAACAAAATCACACCTAATATTTTTACTAATTTAAAACACAAATATCAGTTTGTGTTGAACGAACGCTTAAATCATTATTGACTCATTACGTATTCGTGCAATAAATTGTGAAACTTTACTAAAATAGTTTTTCAAAGTGTTTAGTGCAAAATTTATAAGGCATTAAGTAAAAATTACTAGTATGCGCTTTCACCTTAAAAAGTAAAAATTATTATATTCGGTAGTTATAATATAAAAATAGTTTTAAATCTTGATATATAAAAAAAAATAGGAAACAAAATCACACCTGATATTTTTTAATTAATTTGATTTTTAATCTTATCTTTTTATGTAACGTCTCATATTCCAGGAGTCACGAGCACTATTACTTTCCATTCAATTTAATTTACAACTAAGTTACGATAAGAGTGCAATAGAAATTAAAACTTCATACATTTATATACCTTGCGACAATACTCAAAATGAATATATCAAATGTATTACATGAGGCATTGCCTAGAGTAAAATGAAATAATAGATCAAGTTTCAGGAATTAGGGTTACCCTCCTTATAAAAGAGACAATCATACACAAAATGAGAGCCCCTTCACTGCTCTTGTTGATCCTTAACTTACTTATGATTGTCTTGTTCTTAAAAGAATAATTTGGGATGAGCTACTCGTGCTCAGTAAAAACAACAAAGTAACCTAACTACAGACCATTATACTGTGTATGGGAGGTAATTACTTAAATTAACTAAACAATTATTAAAATCATCTCTAGTATACACTCAGAATTACGGTTTTTAGGTATCCTATTGTGAGCATCACTTAAGACGAAAAAATTTGTCTTATGTACTTGAAACTTATTTTCTTTTCGTAATCAAAAATGACTTCCTAAATTGTTCGTCTCATGCTGTCCTTTCGAGCGAGTCTACATGTATATTACCTATGGTTTGCCTTTCCAGCATTAATCTTTAAATTTTGTTTGTTTGTCATCCATATTCCTGCAAGCTCTTATACTCATTCATTTTACTTTAACGCTTTCGTTCCTTATCTTCACCAATCATGATTCGTCGTTCACATACTATTAAACTCTACGCTTCAATTGTGTCAATTTCTACATTTACAGTTAAAATTTTCAATTATAATTAATAGTATATGATTCACAACATCGTCTAAGATTTTTCATTTCCCAGTTCAGTTTACAGTTTTACAACTTACAATATAGTATACGGTCTTACAATTTACAGTACAGTATACAATTTTATAGTTCACAGTATAATATTAAATTTTTAGTTCACAATATAGAATACATTTTACAATTCACAGTACGATATATAATTTTTACATTTTATAGTGCATTATACGATTTTACAGTCCATAATACAATATACAGTTTTTTAGTTTAACATTTTATACCTTAAACCTTAGACACTGAAATTTCATTATACGATGTCGTTTTGATTAATATCAAGAGGAGTAGTAAAGATCCCTACTATCAACATGGATATGATCATAATAACAATATAACAGTATAATATAGTACGATTGATTTTTACATCCACAAGATGAGGTCCACTAATCGACCGAACTTCAATCAAACAAGCACCTATCCCTCTGTAGACATAGTAACAATATCAATACAGTTAATTTTTTTGTTCATGGGATGGAGTTCACCAATCAACTGAAAGCGGTCACACATGCAAACACCCCTCCATGAACCCAATAATAGTAATAGTAAAGTTAATTTATTTGTTCATCCGATGGGGTTTACTAATCAACCGAAATCGGCTACATGTATAGCCACCCCTCCGTGAACATAGTAATAGTAACAATACAACTTATTTTTATTTGTTCACCAGATGAGATTCACCAATTGACCGAAACCTACTACACATGCACCCACCCATCTGTGAACACAGTAACAGTAATAATACATTTGATTTTGTCGTCCACGTGATAAGGTTCACTCTGAACACCACAATTCCTCTTTGTTTTATATTCCAGTATTTCACTAAAATTGGAATTCATCATTATTATCTATTAATTTTAGAGTCATGTTTCGTTACTTTCCAACCCTTTTTGTCTTCGTACTATTTGTTTACTTACTTTTTAGGCTTAATGTCAATTCTTTAATTTGTTTAGTTCCATAGACATTTAATTTTCTAATGTCCCTCTATCTTCCTTTTTCTCACACATTTTCATTTATTTACCTCTATAATAGCATACCCTGAATTAAGTAAATCGATATATTATTCATTTACATCATGCTTGTAATTTTCCTTATTATGGTGTAACTATGTTATTCTTATAAACTCCCTCAATTTACTGGTTATTACTTATAAATTTCCCTAAGAACGACGTGCTTCAAATGATTTTATTTCCTTTATTTGTAGGGCTGGCCATTTATCTTCTTAGAGATTATATAACGACTCGCTTTCTCTGGAGAGAAATGAGCGTTGCCTCACACATAATCTGATAAATTTTGTGTATCATTATGTTAATCCCTATGAATCAATAATACTCCCTTGTACGGAGTCATAATTCATGAAACTTATAACAATCTTTCGAAATTATATCACAATAATATATTCTAATCTACTTTACAATAATGTCTTAAGGTAGCTAAAAGATTCTTCAAAGTCTTCCTTTGATCTTGAACTCACTCATGACCTGAACTAATTTACATTGGGGGAGGGTGAATTGGGAAGAACTTTACAGACTCAATAAGAATAAAGTAGTATTCAAAACAGATATATGCAAATGCACATTCATAAAGGTTTAAATAAATGCAAATTTTATATTCATAGAAATCTAGTTTGCAAGACAACCATATTCATCATCATTATCGCTAACTATAACAAAAGAAACAATCAAGAACCACATCCCTTTTTATTACTCATTCTAACATATATCTAGGTACCGTACATATCTTTCTCATTCATAAATATCATCATATCGCATTGGATTCATATTCAGATAATTTCGTTTCGTTCACAAATACCATCAACCACCCCAGATATGTATCCATATCACTTTCATTTCCATGACATATTTTTATTTCCATTACTGGTATCACTAGGGGCCTATAGGGATCTCCGCTACACGTGGATATACAAAATATTTCTTTTATAATTCACTAACCGTTCTCATACTCCGTCCGGTAATGGACGCCATAATTATAAATCGTCTCAATACTCTATCCGGTAATGAGTGTTATAATTATAAATCGTCTCAATATCTCATCCGGTATGCGACTTCCCAGCTCCGTACGACTGAGGACACATTCACAGTGGAGTTCACCATATGTACCAAGTCCGTAAACTCTCTCCCATGATACACGGTAAGCTTTTTCCTATTCAAAAATTATCTTAACTTCATAAACTTAAACACCAATCACAAACATACATTTTCTTATATTTTCACATTTACTGACTTGTTCACGTATACGTTGTATATATAATTTACATTATGTAGCACACATCATATTATAAATATATACATGCACAATAATATCTTAACTACCCTTACACATATTTTTTATATAATCATGTCTACCATTAAAAACTTACAAATTTACACTCACATTCATACAACAGCTTTAATCACTTACCAATACATACATTATATTATATGTGCCCATAAATACACACAAATGCATATGCACTTAATTTATGCATATGTCATCCTGCACACATGTATTCATCTTACCTATATACTGCATATATTTACCATATATCACATATATCTATACGAAATCATATACTGCTTATTCAAAATAATTACCCACGTAATCATATGTATATATACATCAAGACATCCAATTTTTAACGTACACTCCCACCCATTATCTCCTATATGTGTATTATTTGGCACATGCACATACATTCAAACACGCTCAATTATGTATTCATATAGCTTCAACATTATTTTTAATTACACAAACACAATCATAGAAAACCATTCACACACTTTCATATACGGATGATAATTTGTGAGAAAATATATTCTAAAATTATCCATTAAACTGGAGTCCATTTTGAAATTAATAAATTATTTAAAAAAAACATGAAATTCCCAAATGAAAACTAACTCAATTCTTACTAAAATCTCCAATGAGAAAAGAAATCAGAAAGCTTTCAAACAATTTTGGTTCCATACAGTCAGCTCCCTTTCCAGTTTCTTATTCCCAATTTTCTTAAAATTTTCATACACATGATTAAGAATTTAATTTAAAGTAATAACCGAATGTAAGGTGGAAGAAAATTTACCGAAATCAGTGTCGAATTTGGCCTTTCTACCCAAAAGAGTGTGATTTCGATCTCTCTCTCTCCGATTCCCTGATTTTTGGCCTCGCACGGATCTTTGAATAGATCTAGAACATCGTATCGTGGTCTGCCTCACGTAGATCAGGTCCACCCAACACGCGTTTTGCTTCTTCTTCTTCAGCAACGCGCGTCGCATGCCCAACATTGCACGCCACACGCCTGGCACAGTGTGCTGCACACGTGGCAAGCGTGCCCATCACCGTACGTCGCGTGCTGCACGCCTGGCATAGCGCGCCCAGCACCACGCATCGCGTGCTGCGCGCCTAGCACCGCGTGTCGCGTGCCCAGCACCGCGTGCCGCACACTTAGCATAGGGTGCTCAACACCGTATGTCGCGTGTTGTGCGCCTGGCATACCGCGCCCAGCATCGCACGTCGCGTGCTCAGCACCGAGCGCAACCCTTCCTTTCCGGTTGCATGCACCACTCGCCCTACCTCCTTCCTCCTCCTCCTCCTCCTCCTCCTCCTCCTCCTTCTTCTTCTTTGGCAGCGCGCGCCGTGCGCCCAACACTGTGCATACAACATCCTCTTTTCTGGCCACGTGCCATGCTTTTTTCTTTCTCATTCTCTCATCTTCCTTCTTCTTCTTCTGCTAGGGTTTCTTTTCTTTTTTTTTTAATTTTTTTCTTTTCTTTTCTGGCCTGGGCCTGGACTCCCTTCTCTCTCTTGAGCCTCGTTATATAGGTTACCTTAATGAAGGTGAAAATTTTAACATTAGAAAACCCCTTAAAATTCATGGGTTCACGTATTTGCTCTCAATTTTCTTATTAATGATGTAAATTAGATTTACTACTATTAAATTTTTACACTCAACCGACTCAACACCTATTTTCTTTAGTTATCTTATAAACAATAAAACTTAATATTTTTTCTTTTTTTTAGCCCAACCTATTAAATTTACCAGTTGACCTATTTAAATTTAATTAAAATCAGTACTCATTTTTATTTTGACTCAACAACTTACCAAGTTTTAGTCTAACTTACTTGTACTACTAGTTAGTTCACTTAACTAATTTTAGTCAATTTTTGCCCAGTGTTTTTTGACCCTAATGGATTAAAAATGGTGGCAACTTTGATACAGTTTCACTCCCAAAGTCTTAAACAATTCTGAAATAAACCCTAAAACCTTAATACCAACATAACCAATTTCATTTTAAACTCACTAAAATGTTGGTTATGTCATACGCAACTGGTAAATTAGATATAGTTTTAGACCTTCCAAAATTTGATCGTAGAGTCTAACTAAATGTAAATTAACACAAGCATTCAGGATATTTAGATGATAAATTAACACATCTAAATATCCTCGTAGCAATAATATTCAATGGATAATTTTAAAAAAAATGAAATGGACAAACGAACCAAGGATATGGGGATAGGAACCAAGTTGTTATTACTCTTGATCTCGGTTTGAAGAGTCGCTCATGGCGATGTCAACCCCTCTCTGTCGTAACCTGCAGGTAGCCTACTCGAATTACT